>NW_026893930.1:0-268563 GCF_032452875.1 Bos javanicus | reverse complement strand
CACTGATCACGTGTTTATCAGGCAGTGATCAGTGACTGACAGGCGCTGATCAGGGGACTGTGCACGCACTGATCAGGTGGCTGATCAGGAACTGACCACCTGACCGCGCATGCAGTGATCACCTGGCTGGTCGTTCACTGATCACGTGTTTATCATACGGTGATCACGTGACTGAGAGGCGCTGATCACGTGACTGTGCCGTCAGTGATCACGTGGCTGAGCAGGCACTGATATCGTGACTGAGCATGCCTGCTCAACTGGCAATAATCAAGCACGTGACCAGGCAGGAATCACGCAGCTCAGCTGGCAATTGTCAAGCAGATGAGCCGACAGGAATCACGCAGCTCAGATGGCAATTGTCATGCAGATGAGCCGGCAGGAATCACGCAGCTCAGCAGGCCCTGATCACGTGACTCTGCAGGCACTGATCACGTGGCTGATCAAGTCCAGATCACGTGACTGAGCATGCACTGATCACGTGGCTATCATGCACTGATGACGTGACTGATCGGGCACTGATCACATGGCTCATCATGCACTGATCACGTGTTTATCAGGCAATGATCAGTGACTGACAGGCGCTGATCATGGGACTGTGCACGCACTGATCACGTGGCTATCATGCACTGATCACGTGACTGCGCATGCACTGATGACGTGGCTGTTCGGGCACTGATCACGTGTTTATCAGGCAGTGATCAGTGACTGACAGGCGCTGATCAGGGGACTGTGCACGCACTGATCAGGTGGCTGATCAGGAACTGACCACCTGACCGCGCATGCAGTGATCACGTGGCTGGTCGTTCACTGATCACGTGTTTATCATACGGTGATCACGTGACTGAGAGGCGCTGATCACGTGACTGTGCCGTCAGTGATCACGTGGCTGAGCAGGCACTGATATCGTGACTGAGCATGCACTGATCATGTGCCGGGAGCCGGGGAGGCATTCCACTCTGGACAAAGGTCATGAGGAAGGAGGCTCGGCATACGCAAATGCGGGATCGAGCCTCAGGAGTCCACCCGGATATTCTCGAGCATCTCCCCCCAAAAACCGGAGTCTGCCTACTGTATTGCTTTGTGCTCTCACCTCTGATTTCACTGGGGGCTGTCCCCCACCACCATCTCGCTCTCTCTGTCAAAGAGTTAACTTACAGCTCCAATTCATAAAGTTCCTTGTCATTCTTCCTTTAACTTCCAGCTGAGTCTCCATCTGGAGCGCGGAACCCACCACGCTTACTAATTATGCCTGGGCTGCTAAGACCCACTCGAGAAGGTGTCTAGGGTGAGGCACCTTTCGCTATTCGAGAGGGCGCCTGCGGCCTACGTAAGTGGTGCAAACTTCTTGTCTTGAAGTTTGATTGGTCTTCCGCGTAAACCAAGCTACTCAGTCTCTTTTCTCCACCGAATTTTCCTACTGAGCTCTCCTCATACTATTATTCTTGACATCTCTGATTAGCATATAAATAGTCGCCTAGGCCATCTCTCCTTCGAATACCCTGGATCAGTTGGGGCTGGTCCCCGGCAGGTGGCGACCGAACAGGGACCTCAGGAGGCAATACTCAAAGAGCTGAGCAGACACGAACCACGCAATCAGCAGGCAATAAGCATGGAGCTCAGCAGTGACGAATCATGCTGCTCAACTGGCAATAATCAAGCACGTGACCAGGCAGGAATCACGCAGCTCAGCTGGCAATTGTCAAGCAGATGAGCCGACAGGAATCACGCAGCTCAGATGGCAATTGTCATGCAGATGAGCCGGCAGGAATCACGCAGCTCAGCAGGCCCTGATCACGTGACTCTGCAGGCACTGATCACGTGGCTGATCAAGTCCAGATCACGTGACTGAGCATGCACTGATCACGTGGCTATCATGCACTGATGACGTGACTGCGCATGCACTGATGACGTGGCTGATCGGGCACTGATCACATGGCTCATCATGCACTGATCACGTGTTTATCAGGCAATGATCAGTGACTGACAGGCGCTGATCATGGGACTGTGCACGCACTGATCACGTGGCTATCATGCACTGATCACGTGACTGCGCATGCACTGATGACGTGGCTGTTCGGGCACTGATCACGTGTTTATCAGGCAGTGATCAGTGACTGACAGGCGCTGATCAGGGGACTGTGCACGCACTGATCAGGTGGCTGATCAGGAACTGACCACCTGACCGCGCATGCAGTGATCACGTGGCTGGTCGTTCACTGATCACGTGTTTATCATACGGTGATCACGTGACTGAGAGGCGCTGATCACGTGACTGTGCCGTCAGTGATCACGTGGCTGAGCAGGCACTGATATCGTGACTGAGCATGCACTGATCATGTGCCGGGAGCCGGGGAGGCATTCCACTCTGGACAAAGGTCATGAGGAAGGAGGCTCGGCATACGCAAATGCGGGATCGAGCCTCAGGAGTCCACCCGGATATTCTCGAGCATCTCCCCCAAAAAAACCGGAGTCTGCCTACTGTATTGCTTTGTGCTCTCACCTCTGATTTCACTGGGGGCTGTCCCCCACCACCATCTCGCTCTCTCTGTCAAAGAGTTAACTTACAGCTCCAATTCATAAAGTTCCTTGTCATTCTTCCCTTTAACTTCCAGCTGAGTCTCCATCTGGAGCGCGGAACCCACCACGCTTACTAATTATGCCTGGGCTGCTAAGACCCACTCGAGAAGGTGTCTAGGGTGAGGCACCTTTCGCTATTCGAGAGGCGCCTGCGGCCTACGTAAGTGGTGCAAACTTCTTGTCTTGAAGTTTGATTGGTCTTCCGCGTAAACCAAGCTACTCAGTCTCTTTTCTCCACCGAATTTTCCTACTGAGCTCTCCTCATACTATTATTCTTGACATCTCTGATTAGCATATAAATAGTCGCCTAGGCCATCTCTCCTTCGAATACCCTGGATCAGTTGGGGCTGGTCCCCGGCAGGTGGCGACCGAACAGGGACCTCAGGAGGCAATACTCAAAGAGCTGAGCAGACACGAACCACGCAATCAGCAGGCAATAAGCATGGAGCTCAGCAGTGACGAATCATGCTGCTCAACTGGCAATAATCAAGCACGTGACCAGGCAGGAATCACGCAGCTCAGCTGGCAATTGTCAGCTGGAATCACGCATTGTCAAGCAGATGAGCCGACAGGAATCACGCAGCTCAGATGGCAATTGTCATGCAGATGAGCCGGCAGGAATCACGCAGCTCAGCAGGCCCTGATCACGTGACTCTGCAGGCACTGATCACGTGGCTGATCAAGTCCAGATCACGTGACTGAGCATGCACTGATCACGTGGCTATCATGCACTGATGACGTGACTGCGCATGCACTGATGACGTGGCTGATCGGGCACTGATCACATGGCTCATCATGCACTGATCACGTGTTTATCAGGCAATGATCAGTGACTGACAGGCGCTGATCATGGGACTGTGCACGCACTGATCACGTGGCTATCATGCACTGATCACGTGACTGCGCATGCACTGATGACGTGGCTGTTCGGGCACTGATCACGGTTTATCAGGCAGTGATCAGTGACTGACAGGCGCTGATCAGGGGACTGTGCACGCACTGATCAGGTGGCTGATCAGGAACTGACCACCTGACCGCGCATGCAGTGATCACGTGGCTGGTCGTTCACTGATCACGTGTTTATCATACGGTGATCACGTGACTGAGAGGCGCTGATCACGTGACTGTGCCGTCAGTGATCACGTGGCTGAGCAGGCACTGATATCGTGACTGAGCATGCACTGATCATGTGCCGGGAGCCGGGGAGGCATTCCACTCTGGACAAAGGTCATGAGGAAGGAGGCTCGGCATACGCAAATGCGGGATCGAGCCTCAGGAGTCCACCCGGATATTCTCGAGCATCTCCCCCCCAAAAACCGGAGTCTGCCTACTGTATTGCTTTGTGCTCTCACCTCTGATTTCACTGGGGGCTGTCCCCCACCACCATCTCGCTCTCTCTGTCAAAGAGTTAACTTACAGCTCCAATTCATAAAGTTCCTTGTCATTCTTCCCTTTAACTTCCAGCTGAGTCTCCATCTGGAGCGCGGAACCCACCACGCTTACTAATTATGCCTGGGCTGCTAAGACCCACTCGAGAAGGTGTCTAGGGTGAGGCACCTTTCGCTATTCGAGAGGGCGCCTGCGGCCTACGTAAGTGGTGCAAACTTCTTGTCTTGAAGTTTGATTGGTCTTCCGCGTAAACCAAGCTACTCAGTCTCTTTTCTCCACCGAATTTTCCTACTGAGCTCTCCTCATACTATTATTCTTGACATCTCTGATTAGCATATAAATAGTCGCCTAGGCCATCTCTCCTTCGAATACCCTGGATCAGTTGGGGCTGGTCCCCGGCAGGTGGCGACCGAACAGGGACCTCAGGAGGCAATACTCAAAGAGCTGAGCAGACACGAACCACGCAATCAGCAGGCAATAAGCATGGAGCTCAGCAGTGACGAATCATGCTGCTCAACTGGCAATAATCAAGCACGTGACCAGGCAGGAATCACGCAGCTCAGCTGGCAATTGTCAAGCAGATGAGCCGACAGGAATCACGCAGCTCAGATGGCAATTGTCATGCAGATGAGCCGGCAGGAATCACGCAGCTCAGCAGGCCCTGATCACGTGACTCTGCAGGCACTGATCACGTGGCTGATCAAGTCCAGATCACGTGACTGAGCATGCACTGATCACGTGGCTATCATGCACTGATGACGTGGCTGATCGGGCACTGATCACATGGCTCATCATGCACTGATCACGTGTTTATCAGGCAATGATCAGTGACTGACAGGCGCTGATCATGGGACTGTGCACGCACTGATCACGTGGCTATCATGCACTGATCACGTGACTGCGCATGCACTGATGACGTGGCTGTTCGGGCACTGATCACGTGTTTATCAGGCAGTGATCAGTGACTGACAGGCGCTGATCAGGGGACTGTGCACGCACTGATCAGGTGGCTGATCAGGAACTGACCACCTGACCGCGCATGCAGTGATCACGTGGCTGGTCGTTCACTGATCACGTGTTTATCATACGGTGATCACGTGACTGAGAGGCGCTGATCACGTGACTGTGCCGTCAGTGATCACGTGGCTGAGCAGGCACTGATATCGTGACTGAGCATGCACTGATCATGTGCCGGGAGCCGGGGAGGCATTCCACTCTGGACAAAGGTCATGAGGAAGGAGGCTCGGCATACGCAAATGCGGGATCGAGCCTCAGGAGTCCACCCGGATATTCTCGAGCATCTCCCCCCAAAAAAACCGGAGTCTGCCTACTGTATTGCTTTGTGCTCTCACCTCTGATTTCACTGGGGGCTGTCCCCCACCACCATCTCGCTCTCTCTGTCAAAGAGTTAACTTACAGCTCCAATTCATAAAGTTCCTTGTCATTCTTCCCTTTAACTTCCAGCTGAGTCTCCATCTGGAGCGCGGAACCCACCACGCTTACTAATTATGCCTGGGCTGCTAAGACCCACTCGAGAAGGTGTCTAGGGTGAGGCACCTTTCGCTATTCGAGAGGGCGCCTGCGGCCTACGTAAGTGGTGCAAACTTCTTGTCTTGAAGTTTGATTGGTCTTCCGCGTAAACCAAGCTACTCAGTCTCTTTTCTCCACCGAATTTTCCTACTGAGCTCTCCTCATACTATTATTCTTGACATCTCTGATTAGCATATAAATAGTCGCCTAGGCCATCTCTCCTTCGAATACCCTGGATCAGTTGGGGCTGGTCCCCGGCAGGTGGCGACCGAACAGGGACCTCAGGAGGCAATACTCAAAGAGCTGAGCAGACACGAACCACGCAATCAGCAGGCAATAAGCATGGAGCTCAGCAGTGACGAATCATGCTGCTCAACTGGCAATAATCAAGCACGTGACCAGGCAGGAATCACGCAGCTCAGCTGGCAATTGTCAAGCAAGAATCACAGCTCATGGAGTCAAGCAGATGAGCCGGCAGGAATCACGCAGCTCAGATGGCAATTGTCATGCAGATGAGCCGGCAGGAATCACGCAGCTCAGCAGGCCCTGATCACGTGACTCTGCAGGCACTGATCACGTGGCTGATCAAGTCCAGATCACGTGACTGAGCATGCACTGATCACGTGGCTATCATGCACTGATGACGTGACTGCGCATGCACTGATGACGTGGCTGATCGGGCACTGATCACATGGCTCATCATGCACTGATCACGTGTTTATCAGGCAATGATCAGTGACTGACAGGCGCTGATCATGGGACTGTGCACGCACTGATCACGTGGCTATCATGCACTGATCACGTGACTGCGCATGCACTGATGACGTGGCTGTTCGGGCACTGATCACGTGTTTATCAGGCAGTGATCAGTGACTGACAGGCGCTGATCAGGGGACTGTGCACGCACTGATCAGGTGGCTGATCAGGAACTGACCACCTGACCGCGCATGCAGTGATCACGTGGCTGGTCGTTCACTGATCACGTGTTTATCATACGGTGATCACGTGACTGAGAGGCGCTGATCACGTGACTGTGCCGTCAGTGATCACGTGGCTGAGCAGGCACTGATATCGTGACTGAGCATGCACTGATCATGTGCCGGGAGCCGGGGAGGCATTCCACTCTGGACAAAGGTCATGAGGAAGGAGGCTCGGCATACGCAAATGCGGGATCGAGCCTCAGGAGTCCACCCGGATATTCTCGAGCATCTCCCCCCAAAAACCGGAGTCTGCCTACTGTATTGCTTTGTGCTCTCACCTCTGATTTCACTGGGGGCTGTCCCCCACCACCATCTCGCTCTCTCTGTCAAAGAGTTAACTTACAGCTCCAATTCATAAAGTTCCTTGTCATTCTTCCCTTTAACTTCCAGCTGAGTCTCCATCTGGAGCGCGGAACCCACCACGCTTACTAATTATGCCTGGGCTGCTAAGACCCACTCGAGAAGGTGTCTAGGGTGAGGCACCTTTCGCTATTCGAGAGGGCGCCTGCGGCCTACGTAAGTGGTGCAAACTTCTTGTCTTGAAGTTTGATTGGTCTTCCGCGTAAACCAAGCTACTCAGTCTCTTTTCTCCACCGAATTTTCCTACTGAGCTCTCCTCATACTATTATTCTTGACATCTCTGATTAGCATATAAATAGTCGCCTAGGCCATCTCTCCTTCGAATACCCTGGATCAGTTGGGGCTGGTCCCCGGCAGGTGGCGACCGAACAGGGACCTCAGGAGGCAATACTCAAAGAGCTGAGCAGACACGAACCACGCAATCAGCAGGCAATAAGCATGGAGCTCAGCAGTGACGAATCATGCTGCTCAACTGGCAATAATCAAGCACGTGACCAGGCAGGAATCACGCAGCTCAGCTGGCAATTGTCAAGCAGATGAGCCGACAGGAATCACGCAGCTCAGCTGGCAATTGTCATGCAGATGAGCCGGCAGGAATCACGCAGCTCAGCAGGCCCTGATCACGTGACTCTGCAGGCACTGATCACGTGGCTGATCAAGTCCAGATCACGTGACTGAGCATGCACTGATCACGTGGCTATCATGCACTGATGACGTGACTGCGCATGCACTGATGACGTGGCTGATCGGGCACTGATCACATGGCTCATCATGCACTGATCACGTGTTTATCAGGCAATGATCAGTGACTGACAGGCGCTGATCATGGGACTGTGCACGCACTGATCACGTGGCTATCATGCACTGATCACGTGACTGCGCATGCACTGATGACGTGGCTGTTCGGGCACTGATCACGTGTTTATCAGGCAGTGATCAGTGACTGACAGGCGCTGATCAGGGGACTGTGCACGCACTGATCAGGTGGCTGATCAGGAACTGACCACCTGACCGCGCATGCAGTGATCACGTGGCTGGTCGTTCACTGATCACGTGTTTATCATACGGTGATCACGTGACTGAGAGGCGCTGATCACGTGACTGTGCCGTCAGTGATCACGTGGCTGAGCAGGCACTGATATCGTGACTGAGCATGCACTGATCATGTGCCGGGAGCCGGGGAGGCATTCCACTCTGGACAAAGGTCATGAGGAAGGAGGCTCGGCATACGCAAATGCGGGATCGAGCCTCAGGAGTCCACCCGGATATTCTCGAGCATCTCCCCCCAAAAAACCGGAGTCTGCCTACTGTATTGCTTTGTGCTCTCACCTCTGATTTCACTGGGGGCTGTCCCCCACCACCATCTCGCTCTCTCTGTCAAAGAGTTAACTTACAGCTCCAATTCATAAAGTTCCTTGTCATTCTTCCCTTTAACTTCCAGCTGAGTCTCCATCTGGAGCGCGGAACCCACCACGCTTACTAATTATGCCTGGGCTGCTAAGACCCACTCGAGAAGGTGTCTAGGGTGAGGCACCTTTCGCTATTCGAGAGGGCGCCTGCGGCCTACGTAAGTGGTGCAAACTTCTTGTCTTGAAGTTTGATTGGTCTTCCGCGTAAACCAAGCTACTCAGTCTCTTTTCTCCACCGAATTTTCCTACTGAGCTCTCCTCATACTATTATTCTTGACATCTCTGATTAGCATATAAATAGTCGCCTAGGCCATCTCTCCTTCGAATACCCTGGATCAGTTGGGGCTGGTCCCCGGCAGGTGGCGACCGAACAGGGACCTCAGGAGGCAATACTCAAAGAGCTGAGCAGACACGAACCACGCAATCAGCAGGCAATAAGCATGGAGCTCAGCAGTGACGAATCATGCTGCTCAACTGGCAATAATCAAGCACGTGACCAGGCAGGAATCACGCAGCTCAGCTGGCAATTGTCAAGCAGATGAGCCGACAGGAATCACGCAGCTCAGCTGGCAATTGTCATGCAGATGAGCCGGCAGGAATCACGCAGCTCAGCAGGCCCTGATCACGTGACTCTGCAGGCACTGATCACGTGGCTGATCAAGTCCAGATCACGTGACTGAGCATGCACTGATCACGTGGCTATCATGCACTGATGACGTGACTGCGCATGCACTGATGACGTGGCTGATCGGGCACTGATCACATGGCTCATCATGCACTGATCACGTGTTTATCAGGCAATGATCAGTGACTGACAGGCGCTGATCATGGGACTGTGCACGCACTGATCACGTGGCTATCATGCACTGATCACGTGACTGCGCATGCACTGATGACGTGGCTGTTCGGGCACTGATCACGTGTTTATCAGGCAGTGATCAGTGACTGACAGGCGCTGATCAGGGGACTGTGCACGCACTGATCAGGTGGCTGATCAGGAACTGACCACCTGACCGCGCATGCAGTGATCACGTGGCTGGTCGTTCACTGATCACGTGTTTATCATACGGTGATCACGTGACTGAGAGGCGCTGATCACGTGACTGTGCCGTCAGTGATCACGTGGCTGAGCAGGCACTGATATCGTGACTGAGCATGCACTGATCATGTGCCGGGAGCCGGGGAGGCATTCCACTCTGGACAAAGGTCATGAGGAAGGAGGCTCGGCATACGCAAATGCGGGATCGAGCCTCAGGAGTCCACCCGGATATTCTCGAGCATCTCCCCCAAAAAAACCGGAGTCTGCCTACTGTATTGCTTTGTGCTCTCACCTCTGATTTCACTGGGGGCTGTCCCCCACCACCATCTCGCTCTCTCTGTCAAAGAGTTAACTTACAGCTCCAATTCATAAAGTTCCTTGTCATTCTTCCCTTTAACTTCCAGCTGAGTCTCCATCTGGAGCGCGGAACCCACCACGCTTACTAATTATGCCTGGGCTGCTAAGACCCACTCGAGAAGGTGTCTAGGGTGAGGCACCTTTCGCTATTCGAGAGGGCGCCTGCGGCCTACGTAAGTGGTGCAAACTTCTTGTCTTGAAGTTTGATTGGTCTTCCGCGTAAACCAAGCTACTCAGTCTCTTTTCTCCACCGAATTTTCCTACTGAGCTCTCCTCATACTATTATTCTTGACATCTCTGATTAGCATATAAATAGTCGCCTAGGCCATCTCTCCTTCGAATACCCTGGATCAGTTGGGGCTGGTCCCCGGCAGGTGGCGACCGAACAGGGACCTCAGGAGGCAATACTCAAAGAGCTGAGCAGACACGAACCACGCAATCAGCAGGCAATAAGCATGGAGCTCAGCAGTGACGAATCATGCTGCTCAACTGGCAATAATCAAGCACGTGACCAGGCAGGAATCACGCAGCTCAGCTGGCAATTGTCAAGCAGATGAGCCGACAGGAATCACGCAGCTCAGCTGGCAATTGTCATGCAGATGAGCCGGCAGGAATCACGCAGCTCAGCAGGCCCTGATCACGTGACTCTGCAGGCACTGATCACGTGGCTGATCAAGTCCAGATCACGTGACTGAGCATGCACTGATCACGTGGCTATCATGCACTGATGACGTGACTGCGCATGCACTGATGACGTGGCTGATCGGGCACTGATCACATGGCTCATCATGCACTGATCACGTGTTTATCAGGCAATGATCAGTGACTGACAGGCGCTGATCATGGGACTGTGCACGCACTGATCACGTGGCTATCATGCACTGATCACGTGACTGCGCATGCACTGATGACGTGGCTGTTCGGGCACTGATCACGTGTTTATCAGGCAGTGATCAGTGACTGACAGGCGCTGATCAGGGGACTGTGCACGCACTGATCAGGTGGCTGATCAGGAACTGACCACCTGACCGCGCATGCAGTGATCACGTGGCTGGTCGTTCACTGATCACGTGTTTATCATACGGTGATCACGTGACTGAGAGGCGCTGATCACGTGACTGTGCCGTCAGTGATCACGTGGCTGAGCAGGCACTGATATCGTGACTGAGCATGCACTGATCATGTGCCGGGAGCCGGGGAGGCATTCCACTCTGGACAAAGGTCATGAGGAAGGAGGCTCGGCATACGCAAATGCGGGATCGAGCCTCAGGAGTCCACCCGGATATTCTCGAGCATCTCCCCCCCAAAAAACCGGAGTCTGCCTACTGTATTGCTTTGTGCTCTCACCTCTGATTTCACTGGGGGCTGTCCCCCACCACCATCTCGCTCTCTCTGTCAAAGAGTTAACTTACAGCTCCAATTCATAAAGTTCCTTGTCATTCTTCCCTTTAACTTCCAGCTGAGTCTCCATCTGGAGCGCGGAACCCACCACGCTTACTAATTATGCCTGGGCTGCTAAGACCCACTCGAGAAGGTGTCTAGGGTGAGGCACCTTTCGCTATTCGAGAGGGCGCCTGCGGCCTACGTAAGTGGTGCAAACTTCTTGTCTTGAAGTTTGATTGGTCTTCCGCGTAAACCAAGCTACTCAGTCTCTTTTCTCCACCGAATTTTCCTACTGAGCTCTCCTCATACTATTATTCTTGACATCTCTGATTAGCATATAAATAGTCGCCTAGGCCATCTCTCCTTCGAATACCCTGGATCAGTTGGGGCTGGTCCCCGGCAGGTGGCGACCGAACAGGGACCTCAGGAGGCAATACTCAAAGAGCTGAGCAGACACGAACCACGCAATCAGCAGGCAATAAGCATGGAGCTCAGCAGTGACGAATCATGCTGCTCAACTGGCAATAATCAAGCACGTGACCAGGCAGGAATCACGCAGCTCAGCTGGCAATTGTCAAGCAGATGAGCCGACAGGAATCACGCAGCTCAGATGGCAATTGTCATGCAGATGAGCCGGCAGGAATCACGCAGCTCAGCAGGCCCTGATCACGTGACTCTGCAGGCACTGATCACGTGGCTGATCAAGTCCAGATCACGTGACTGAGCATGCACTGATCACGTGGCTATCATGCACTGATGACGTGACTGCGCATGCACTGATGACGTGGCTGATCGGGCACTGATCACATGGCTCATCATGCACTGATCACGTGTTTATCAGGCAATGATCAGTGACTGACAGGCGCTGATCATGGGACTGTGCACGCACTGATCACGTGGCTATCATGCACTGATCACGTGACTGCGCATGCACTGATGACGTGGCTGTTCGGGCACTGATCACGTGTTTATCAGGCAGTGATCAGTGACTGACAGGCGCTGATCAGGGGACTGTGCACGCACTGATCAGGTGGCTGATCAGGAACTGACCACCTGACCGCGCATGCAGTGATCACGTGGCTGGTCGTTCACTGATCACGTGTTTATCATACGGTGATCACGTGACTGAGAGGCGCTGATCACGTGACTGTGCCGTCAGTGATCACGTGGCTGAGCAGGCACTGATATCGTGACTGAGCATGCACTGATCATGTGCCGGGAGCCGGGGAGGCATTCCACTCTGGACAAAGGTCATGAGGAAGGAGGCTCGGCATACGCAAATGCGGGATCGAGCCTCAGGAGTCCACCCGGATATTCTCGAGCATCTCCCCCCAAAAAAACCGGAGTCTGCCTACTGTATTGCTTTGTGCTCTCACCTCTGATTTCACTGGGGGCTGTCCCCCACCACCATCTCGCTCTCTCTGTCAAAGAGTTAACTTACAGCTCCAATTCATAAAGTTCCTTGTCATTCTTCCCTTTAACTTCCAGCTGAGTCTCCATCTGGAGCGCGGAACCCACCACGCTTACTAATTATGCCTGGGCTGCTAAGACCCACTCGAGAAGGTGTCTAGGGTGAGGCACCTTTCGCTATTCGAGAGGGCGCCTGCGGCCTACGTAAGTGGTGCAAACTTCTTGTCTTGAAGTTTGATTGGTCTTCCGCGTAAACCAAGCTACTCAGTCTCTTTTCTCCACCGAATTTTCCTACTGAGCTCTCCTCATACTATTATTCTTGACATCTCTGATTAGCATATAAATAGTCGCCTAGGCCATCTCTCCTTCGAATACCCTGGATCAGTTGGGGCTGGTCCCCGGCAGGTGGCGACCGAACAGGGACCTCAGGAGGCAATACTCAAAGAGCTGAGCAGACACGAACCACGCAATCAGCAGGCAATAAGCATGGAGCTCAGCAGTGACGAATCATGCTGCTCAACTGGCAATAATCAAGCACGTGACCAGGCAGGAATCACGCAGCTCAGCTCAGCTGGCAATTGTCAAGCAGATGAGCCGACAGGAATCACGCAGCTCAGATGGCAATTGTCATGCAGATGAGCCGGCAGGAATCACGCAGCTCAGCAGGCCCTGATCACGTGACTCTGCAGGCACTGATCACGTGGCTGATCAAGTCCAGATCACGTGACTGAGCATGCACTGATCACGTGGCTATCATGCACTGATGACGTGACTGCGCATGCACTGATGACGTGGCTGATCGGGCACTGATCACATGGCTCATCATGCACTGATCACGTGTTTATCAGGCAATGATCAGTGACTGACAGGCGCTGATCATGGGACTGTGCACGCACTGATCACGTGGCTATCATGCACTGATCACGTGACTGCGCATGCACTGATGACGTGGCTGTTCGGGCACTGATCACGTGTTTATCAGGCAGTGATCAGTGACTGACAGGCGCTGATCAGGGGACTGTGCACGCACTGATCAGGTGGCTGATCAGGAACTGACCACCTGACCGCGCATGCAGTGATCACGTGGCTGGTCGTTCACTGATCACGTGTTTATCATACGGTGATCACGTGACTGAGAGGCGCTGATCACGTGACTGTGCCGTCAGTGATCACGTGGCTGAGCAGGCACTGATATCGTGACTGAGCATGCACTGATCATGTGCCGGGAGCCGGGGAGGCATTCCACTCTGGACAAAGGTCATGAGGAAGGAGGCTCGGCATACGCAAATGCGGGATCGAGCCTCAGGAGTCCACCCGGATATTCTCGAGCATCTCCCCCCAAAAAAACCGGAGTCTGCCTACTGTATTGCTTTGTGCTCTCACCTCTGATTTCACTGGGGGCTGTCCCCCACCACCATCTCGCTCTCTCTGTCAAAGAGTTAACTTACAGCTCCAATTCATAAAGTTCCTTGTCATTCTTCCCTTTAACTTCCAGCTGAGTCTCCATCTGGAGCGCGGAACCCACCACGCTTACTAATTATGCCTGGGCTGCTAAGACCCACTCGAGAAGGTGTCTAGGGTGAGGCACCTTTCGCTATTCGAGAGGGCGCCTGCGGCCTACGTAAGTGGTGCAAACTTCTTGTCTTGAAGTTTGATTGGTCTTCCGCGTAAACCAAGCTACTCAGTCTCTTTTCTCCACCGAATTTTCCTACTGAGCTCTCCTCATACTATTATTCTTGACATCTCTGATTAGCATATAAATAGTCGCCTAGGCCATCTCTCCTTCGAATACCCTGGATCAGTTGGGGCTGGTCCCCGGCAGGTGGCGACCGAACAGGGACCTCAGGAGGCAATACTCAAAGAGCTGAGCAGACACGAACCACGCAATCAGCAGGCAATAAGCATGGAGCTCAGCAGTGACGAATCATGCTGCTCAACTGGCAATAATCAAGCACGTGACCAGGCAGGAATCACGCAGCTCAGCTGGCAATTGTCAAGCAGATGAGCCGACAGGAATCACGCAGCTCAGATGGCAATTGTCATGCAGATGAGCCGGCAGGAATCACGCAGCTCAGCAGGCCCTGATCACGTGACTCTGCAGGCACTGATCACGTGGCTGATCAAGTCCAGATCACGTGACTGAGCATGCACTGATCACGTGGCTATCATGCACTGATGACGTGACTGATCGGGCACTGATCACATGGCTCATCATGCACTGATCACGTGTTTATCAGGCAATGATCAGTGACTGACAGGCGCTGATCATGGGACTGTGCACGCACTGATCACGTGGCTATCATGCACTGATCACGTGACTGCGCATGCACTGATGACGTGGCTGTTCGGGCACTGATCACGTGTTTATCAGGCAGTGATCAGTGACTGACAGGCGCTGATCAGGGGACTGTGCACGCACTGATCAGGTGGCTGATCAGGAACTGACCACCTGACCGCGCATGCAGTGATCACGTGGCTGGTCGTTCACTGATCACGTGTTTATCATACGGTGATCACGTGACTGAGAGGCGCTGATCACGTGACTGTGCCGTCAGTGATCACGTGGCTGAGCAGGCACTGATATCGTGACTGAGCATGCACTGATCATGTGCCGGGAGCCGGGGAGGCATTCCACTCTGGACAAAGGTCATGAGGAAGGAGGCTCGGCATACGCAAATGCGGGATCGAGCCTCAGGAGTCCACCCGGATATTCTCGAGCATCTCCCCCCAAAAAAACCGGAGTCTGCCTACTGTATTGCTTTGTGCTCTCACCTCTGATTTCACTGGGGGCTGTCCCCCACCACCATCTCGCTCTCTCTGTCAAAGAGTTAACTTACAGCTCCAATTCATAAAGTTCCTTGTCATTCTTCCCTTTAACTTCCAGCTGAGTCTCCATCTGGAGCGCGGAACCCACCACGCTTACTAATTATGCCTGGGCTGCTAAGACCCACTCGAGAAGGTGTCTAGGGTGAGGCACCTTTCGCTATTCGAGAGGGCGCCTGCGGCCTACGTAAGTGGTGCAAACTTCTTGTCTTGAAGTTTGATTGGTCTTCCGCGTAAACCAAGCTACTCAGTCTCTTTTCTCCACCGAATTTTCCTACTGAGCTCTCCTCATACTATTATTCTTGACATCTCTGATTAGCATATAAATAGTCGCCTAGGCCATCTCTCCTTCGAATACCCTGGATCAGTTGGGGCTGGTCCCCGGCAGGTGGCGACCGAACAGGGACCTCAGGAGGCAATACTCAAAGAGCTGAGCAGACACGAACCACGCAATCAGCAGGCAATAAGCATGGAGCTCAGCAGTGACGAATCATGCTGCTCAACTGGCAATAATCAAGCACGTGACCAGGCAGGAATCACGCAGCTCAGCTGGCAATTGTCAAGCAGATGAGCCGACAGGAATCACGCAGCTCAGATGGCAATTGTCATGCAGATGAGCCGGCAGGAATCACGCAGCTCAGCAGGCCCTGATCACGTGACTCTGCAGGCACTGATCACGTGGCTGATCAAGTCCAGATCACGTGACTGAGCATGCACTGATCACGTGGCTATCATGCACTGATGACGTGACTGCGCATGCACTGATGACGTGGCTGATCGGGCACTGATCACATGGCTCATCATGCACTGATCACGTGTTTATCAGGCAATGATCAGTGACTGACAGGCGCTGATCATGGGACTGTGCACGCACTGATCACGTGGCTATCATGCACTGATCACGTGACTGCGCATGCACTGATGACGTGGCTGTTCGGGCACTGATCACGTGTTTATCAGGCAGTGATCAGTGACTGACAGGCGCTGATCAGGGGACTGTGCACGCACTGATCAGGTGGCTGATCAGGAACTGACCACCTGACCGCGCATGCAGTGATCACGTGGCTGGTCGTTCACTGATCACGTGTTTATCATACGGTGATCACGTGACTGAGAGGCGCTGATCACGTGACTGTGCCGTCAGTGATCACGTGGCTGAGCAGGCACTGATATCGTGACTGAGCATGCACTGATCATGTGCCGGGAGCCGGGGAGGCATTCCACTCTGGACAAAGGTCATGAGGAAGGAGGCTCGGCATACGCAAATGCGGGATCGAGCCTCAGGAGTCCACCCGGATATTCTCGAGCATCTCCCCCCAAAAAACCGGAGTCTGCCTACTGTATTGCTTTGTGCTCTCACCTCTGATTTCACTGGGGGCTGTCCCCCACCACCATCTCGCTCTCTCTGTCAAAGAGTTAACTTACAGCTCCAATTCATAAAGTTCCTTGTCATTCTTCCCTTTAACTTCCAGCTGAGTCTCCATCTGGAGCGCGGAACCCACCACGCTTACTAATTATGCCTGGGCTGCTAAGACCCACTCGAGAAGGTGTCTAGGGTGAGGCACCTTTCGCTATTCGAGAGGGCGCCTGCGGCCTACGTAAGTGGTGCAAACTTCTTGTCTTGAAGTTTGATTGGTCTTCCGCGTAAACCAAGCTACTCAGTCTCTTTTCTCCACCGAATTTTCCTACTGAGCTCTCCTCATACTATTATTCTTGACATCTCTGATTAGCATATAAATAGTCGCCTAGGCCATCTCTCCTTCGAATACCCTGGATCAGTTGGGGCTGGTCCCCGGCAGGTGGCGACCGAACAGGGACCTCAGGAGGCAATACTCAAAGAGCTGAGCAGACACGAACCACGCAATCAGCAGGCAATAAGCATGGAGCTCAGCAGTGACGAATCATGCTGCTCAACTGGCAATAATCAAGCACGTGACCAGGCAGGAATCACGCAGCTCAGCTGGCAATTGTCAAGCAGATGAGCCGACAGGAATCACGCAGCTCAGATGGCAATTGTCATGCAGATGAGCCGGCAGGAATCACGCAGCTCAGCAGGCCCTGATCACGTGACTCTGCAGGCACTGATCACGTGGCTGATCAAGTCCAGATCACGTGACTGAGCATGCACTGATCACGTGGCTATCATGCACTGATGACGTGACTGCGCATGCACTGATGACGTGGCTGATCGGGCACTGATCACATGGCTCATCATGCACTGATCACGTGTTTATCAGGCAATGATCAGTGACTGACAGGCGCTGATCATGGGACTGTGCACGCACTGATCACGTGGCTATCATGCACTGATCACGTGACTGCGCATGCACTGATGACGTGGCTGTTCGGGCACTGATCACGTGTTTATCAGGCAGTGATCAGTGACTGACAGGCGCTGATCAGGGGACTGTGCACGCACTGATCAGGTGGCTGATCAGGAACTGACCACCTGACCGCGCATGCAGTGATCACGTGGCTGGTCGTTCACTGATCACGTGTTTATCATACGGTGATCACGTGACTGAGAGGCGCTGATCACGTGACTGTGCCGTCAGTGATCACGTGGCTGAGCAGGCACTGATATCGTGACTGAGCATGCACTGATCATGTGCCGGGAGCCGGGGAGGCATTCCACTCTGGACAAAGGTCATGAGGAAGGAGGCTCGGCATACGCAAATGCGGGATCGAGCCTCAGGAGTCCACCCGGATATTCTCGAGCATCTCCCCCCAAAAAAACCGGAGTCTGCCTACTGTATTGCTTTGTGCTCTCACCTCTGATTTCACTGGGGGCTGTCCCCCACCACCATCTCGCTCTCTCTGTCAAAGAGTTAACTTACAGCTCCAATTCATAAAGTTCCTTGTCATTCTTCCCTTTAACTTCCAGCTGAGTCTCCATCTGGAGCGCGGAACCCACCACGCTTACTAATTATGCCTGGGCTGCTAAGACCCACTCGAGAAGGTGTCTAGGGTGAGGCACCTTTCGCTATTCGAGAGGGCGCCTGCGGCCTACGTAAGTGGTGCAAACTTCTTGTCTTGAAGTTTGATTGGTCTTCCGCGTAAACCAAGCTACTCAGTCTCTTTTCTCCACCGAATTTTCCTACTGAGCTCTCCTCATACTATTATTCTTGACATCTCTGATTAGCATATAAATAGTCGCCTAGGCCATCTCTCCTTCGAATACCCTGGATCAGTTGGGGCTGGTCCCCGGCAGGTGGCGACCGAACAGGGACCTCAGGAGGCAATACTCAAAGAGCTGAGCAGACACGAACCACGCAATCAGCAGGCAATAAGCATGGAGCTCAGCAGTGACGAATCATGCTGCTCAACTGGCAATAATCAAGCACGTGACCAGGCAGGAATCACGCAGCTCAGCTGGCAATTGTCAAGCAGATGAGCCGGCAGGAATCACGCAGCTCAGATGGCAATTGTCATGCAGATGAGCCGGCAGGAATCACGCAGCTCAGCAGGCCCTGATCACGTGACTCTGCAGGCACTGATCACGTGGCTGATCAAGTCCAGATCACGTGACTGAGCATGCACTGATCACGTGGCTATCATGCACTGATGACGTGACTGCGCATGCACTGATGACGTGGCTGATCGGGCACTGATCACATGGCTCATCATGCACTGATCACGTGTTTATCAGGCAATGATCAGTGACTGACAGGCGCTGATCATGGGACTGTGCACGCACTGATCACGTGGCTATCATGCACTGATCACGTGACTGCGCATGCACTGATGACGTGGCTGTTCGGGCACTGATCACGTGTTTATCAGGCAGTGATCAGTGACTGACAGGCGCTGATCAGGGGACTGTGCACGCACTGATCAGGTGGCTGATCAGGAACTGACCACCTGACCGCGCATGCAGTGATCACGTGGCTGGTCGTTCACTGATCACGTGTTTATCATACGGTGATCACGTGACTGAGAGGCGCTGATCACGTGACTGTGCCGTCAGTGATCACGTGGCTGAGCAGGCACTGATATCGTGACTGAGCATGCACTGATCATGTGCCGGGAGCCGGGGAGGCATTCCACTCTGGACAAAGGTCATGAGGAAGGAGGCTCGGCATACGCAAATGCGGGATCGAGCCTCAGGAGTCCACCCGGATATTCTCGAGCATCTCCCCCCCAAAAACCGGAGTCTGCCTACTGTATTGCTTTGTGCTCTCACCTCTGATTTCACTGGGGGCTGTCCCCCACCACCATCTCGCTCTCTCTGTCAAAGAGTTAACTTACAGCTCCAATTCATAAAGTTCCTTGTCATTCTTCCCTTTAACTTCCAGCTGAGTCTCCATCTGGAGCGCGGAACCCACCACGCTTACTAATTATGCCTGGGCTGCTAAGACCCACTCGAGAAGGTGTCTAGGGTGAGGCACCTTTCGCTATTCGAGAGGGCGCCTGCGGCCTACGTAAGTGGTGCAAACTTCTTGTCTTGAAGTTTGATTGGTCTTCCGCGTAAACCAAGCTACTCAGTCTCTTTTCTCCACCGAATTTTCCTACTGAGCTCTCCTCATACTATTATTCTTGACATCTCTGATTAGCATATAAATAGTCGCCTAGGCCATCTCTCCTTCGAATACCCTGGATCAGTTGGGGCTGGTCCCCGGCAGGTGGCGACCGAACAGGGACCTCAGGAGGCAATACTCAAAGAGCTGAGCAGACACGAACCACGCAATCAGCAGGCAATAAGCATGGAGCTCAGCAGTGACGAATCATGCTGCTCAACTGGCAATAATCAAGCACGTGACCAGGCAGGAATCACGCAGCTCAGCTGGCAATTGTCAAGCAGATGAGCCGACAGGAATCACGCAGCTCAGATGGCAATTGTCATGCAGATGAGCCGGCAGGAATCACGCAGCTCAGCAGGCCCTGATCACGTGACTCTGCAGGCACTGATCACGTGGCTGATCAAGTCCAGATCACGTGACTGAGCATGCACTGATCACGTGGCTATCATGCACTGATGACGTGGCTGATCGGGCACTGATCACATGGCTCATCATGCACTGATCACGTGTTTATCAGGCAATGATCAGTGACTGACAGGCGCTGATCATGGGACTGTGCACGCACTGATCACGTGGCTATCATGCACTGATCACGTGACTGCGCATGCACTGATGACGTGGCTGTTCGGGCACTGATCACGTGTTTATCAGGCAGTGATCAGTGACTGACAGGCGCTGATCAGGGGACTGTGCACGCACTGATCAGGTGGCTGATCAGGAACTGACCACCTGACCGCGCATGCAGTGATCACGTGGCTGGTCGTTCACTGATCACGTGTTTATCATACGGTGATCACGTGACTGAGAGGCGCTGATCACGTGACTGTGCCGTCAGTGATCACGTGGCTGAGCAGGCACTGATATCGTGACTGAGCATGCACTGATCATGTGCCGGGAGCCGGGGAGGCATTCCACTCTGGACAAAGGTCATGAGGAAGGAGGCTCGGCATACGCAAATGCGGGATCGAGCCTCAGGAGTCCACCCGGATATTCTCGAGCATCTCCCCCCAAAAAACCGGAGTCTGCCTACTGTATTGCTTTGTGCTCTCACCTCTGATTTCACTGGGGGCTGTCCCCCACCACCATCTCGCTCTCTCTGTCAAAGAGTTAACTTACAGCTCCAATTCATAAAGTTCCTTGTCATTCTTCCCTTTAACTTCCAGCTGAGTCTCCATCTGGAGCGCGGAACCCACCACGCTTACTAATTATGCCTGGGCTGCTAAGACCCACTCGAGAAGGTGTCTAGGGTGAGGCACCTTTCGCTATTCGAGAGGGCGCCTGCGGCCTACGTAAGTGGTGCAAACTTCTTGTCTTGAAGTTTGATTGGTCTTCCGCGTAAACCAAGCTACTCAGTCTCTTTTCTCCACCGAATTTTCCTACTGAGCTCTCCTCATACTATTATTCTTGACATCTCTGATTAGCATATAAATAGTCGCCTAGGCCATCTCTCCTTCGAATACCCTGGATCAGTTGGGGCTGGTCCCCGGCAGGTGGCGACCGAACAGGGACCTCAGGAGGCAATACTCAAAGAGCTGAGCAGACACGAACCACGCAATCAGCAGGCAATAAGCATGGAGCTCAGCAGTGACGAATCATGCTGCTCAACTGGCAATAATCAAGCACGTGACCAGGCAGGAATCACGCAGCTCAGCTGGCAATTGTCAAGCAGATGAGCCGACAGGAATCACGCAGCTCAGATGGCAATTGTCATGCAGATGAGCCGGCAGGAATCACGCAGCTCAGCAGGCCCTGATCACGTGACTCTGCAGGCACTGATCACGTGGCTGATCAAGTCCAGATCACGTGACTGAGCATGCACTGATCACGTGGCTATCATGCACTGATGACGTGACTGCGCATGCACTGATGACGTGGCTGATCGGGCACTGATCACATGGCTCATCATGCACTGATCACGTGTTTATCAGGCAATGATCAGTGACTGACAGGCGCTGATCATGGGACTGTGCACGCACTGATCACGTGGCTATCATGCACTGATCACGTGACTGCGCATGCACTGATGACGTGGCTGTTCGGGCACTGATCACGTGTTTATCAGGCAGTGATCAGTGACTGACAGGCGCTGATCAGGGGACTGTGCACGCACTGATCAGGTGGCTGATCAGGAACTGACCACCTGACCGCGCATGCAGTGATCACGTGGCTGGTCGTTCACTGATCACGTGTTTATCATACGGTGATCACGTGACTGAGAGGCGCTGATCACGTGACTGTGCCGTCAGTGATCACGTGGCTGAGCAGGCACTGATATCGTGACTGAGCATGCACTGATCATGTGCCGGGAGCCGGGGAGGCATTCCACTCTGGACAAAGGTCATGAGGAAGGAGGCTCGGCATACGCAAATGCGGGATCGAGCCTCAGGAGTCCACCCGGATATTCTCGAGCATCTCCCCCAAAAAAACCGGAGTCTGCCTACTGTATTGCTTTGTGCTCTCACCTCTGATTTCACTGGGGGCTGTCCCCCACCACCATCTCGCTCTCTCTGTCAAAGAGTTAACTTACAGCTCCAATTCATAAAGTTCCTTGTCATTCTTCCCTTTAACTTCCAGCTGAGTCTCCATCTGGAGCGCGGAACCCACCACGCTTACTAATTATGCCTGGGCTGCTAAGACCCACTCGAGAAGGTGTCTAGGGTGAGGCACCTTTCGCTATTCGAGAGGGCGCCTGCGGCCTACGTAAGTGGTGCAAACTTCTTGTCTTGAAGTTTGATTGGTCTTCCGCGTAAACCAAGCTACTCAGTCTCTTTTCTCCACCGAATTTTCCTACTGAGCTCTCCTCATACTATTATTCTTGACATCTCTGATTAGCATATAAATAGTCGCCTAGGCCATCTCTCCTTCGAATACCCTGGATCAGTTGGGGCTGGTCCCCGGCAGGTGGCGACCGAACAGGGACCTCAGGAGGCAATACTCAAAGAGCTGAGCAGACACGAACCACGCAATCAGCAGGCAATAAGCATGGAGCTCAGCAGTGACGAATCATGCTGCTCAACTGGCAATAATCAAGCACGTGACAAGCAGGCAGGAATCACGCAGCTCAGCTGGCAATTGTCATGCAGATGAGCCGGCAGGAATCACGCAGCTCAGCTGGCAATTGTGATCATGCAGCTGATGCGGCAGATGAGCCGGCAATCACGCAGCTCAGCAGGCCCTGATCACGTGACTCTGCAGGCACTGATCACGTGGCTGATCAAGTCCAGATCACGTGACTGAGCATGCACTGATCACGTGGCTATCATGCACTGATGACGTGACTGCGCATGCACTGATGACGTGGCTGATCGGGCACTGATCACATGGCTCATCATGCACTGATCACGTGTTTATCAGGCAATGATCAGTGACTGACAGGCGCTGATCATGGGACTGTGCACGCACTGATCACGTGGCTATCATGCACTGATCACGTGACTGCGCATGCACTGATGACGTGGCTGTTCGGGCACTGATCACGTGTTTATCAGGCAGTGATCAGTGACTGACAGGCGCTGATCAGGGGACTGTGCACGCATGATCAGGTGGCTGATCAGGAACTGACCACCTGACCGCGCATGCAGTGATCACGTGGCTGGTCGTTCACTGATCACGTGTTTATCATACGGTGATCACGTGACTGAGAGGCGCTGATCACGTGACTGTGCCGTCAGTGATCACGTGGCTGAGCAGGCACTGATATCGTGACTGAGCATGCACTGATCATGTGCCGGGAGCCGGGGAGGCATTCCACTCTGGACAAAGGTCATGAGGAAGGAGGCTCGGCATACGCAAATGCGGGATCGAGCCTCAGGAGTCCACCCGGATATTCTCGAGCATCTCCCCCCAAAAAAACCGGAGTCTGCCTACTGTATTGCTTTGTGCTCTCACCTCTGATTTCACTGGGGGCTGTCCCCCACCACCATCTCGCTCTCTCTGTCAAAGAGTTAACTTACAGCTCCAATTCATAAAGTTCCTTGTCATTCTTCCCTTTAACTTCCAGCTGAGTCTCCATCTGGAGCGCGGAACCCACCACGCTTACTAATTATGCCTGGGCTGCTAAGACCCACTCGAGAAGGTGTCTAGGGTGAGGCACCTTTCGCTATTCGAGAGGGCGCCTGCGGCCTACGTAAGTGGTGCAAACTTCTTGTCTTGAAGTTTGATTGGTCTTCCGCGTAAACCAAGCTACTCAGTCTCTTTTCTCCACCGAATTTTCCTACTGAGCTCTCCTCATACTATTATTCTTGACATCTCTGATTAGCATATAAATAGTCGCCTAGGCCATCTCTCCTTCGAATACCCTGGATCAGTTGGGGCTGGTCCCCGGCAGGTGGCGACCGAACAGGGACCTCAGGAGGCAATACTCAAAGAGCTGAGCAGACACGAACCACGCAATCAGCAGGCAATAAGCATGGAGCTCAGCAGTGACGAATCATGCTGCTCAACTGGCAATAATCAAGCACGTGACCAGGCAGGAATCACGCAGCTCAGCTGGCAATTGTCAAGCAGATGAGCCGACAGGAATCACGCAGCTCAGATGGCAATTGTCATGCAGATGAGCCGGCAGGAATCACGCAGCTCAGCAGGCCCTGATCACGTGACTCTGCAGGCACTGATCACGTGGCTGATCAAGTCCAGATCACGTGACTGAGCATGCACTGATCACGTGGCTATCATGCACTGATGACGTGACTGCGCATGCACTGATGACGTGGCTGATCGGGCACTGATCACATGGCTCATCATGCACTGATCACGTGTGTTTATCAGGCAATGATCAGTGACTGACAGGCGCTGATCACATGGTGATCAGTGACTGCACGCACTGATCACTGATGGCTATCATGCACTGATCACATCGTGACAGTGACTGACATGATCACTGACTGATCACGTGGCTGCACTGATCGGCATGCACTGATGATCACTGTGTTTATCAGGCAGTGATCAGTGACTGACAGGCGCTGATCAGGGGACTGTGCACGCACTGATCAGGTGGCTGATCAGGAACTGACCACCTGACCGCGCATGCAGTGATCACGTGGCTGGTCGTTCACTGATCACGTGTTTATCATACGGTGATCACGTGACTGAGAGGCGCTGATCACGTGACTGTGCCGTCAGTGATCACGTGGCTGAGCAGGCACTGATATCGTGACTGAGCATGCACTGATCATGTGCCGGGAGCCGGGGAGGCATTCCACTCTGGACAAAGGTCATGAGGAAGGAGGCTCGGCATACGCAAATGCGGGATCGAGCCTCAGGAGTCCACCCGGATATTCTCGAGCATCTCCCCCAAAAAAACCGGAGTCTGCCTACTGTATTGCTTTGTGCTCTCACCTCTGATTTCACTGGGGGCTGTCCCCCACCACCATCTCGCTCTCTCTGTCAAAGAGTTAACTTACAGCTCCAATTCATAAAGTTCCTTGTCATTCTTCCCTTTAACTTCCAGCTGAGTCTCCATCTGGAGCGCGGAACCCACCACGCTTACTAATTATGCCTGGGCTGCTAAGACCCACTCGAGAAGGTGTCTAGGGTGAGGCACCTTTCGCTATTCGAGAGGGCGCCTGCGGCCTACGTAAGTGGTGCAAACTTCTTGTCTTGAAGTTTGATTGGTCTTCCGCGTAAACCAAGCTACTCAGTCTCTTTTCTCCACCGAATTTTCCTACTGAGCTCTCCTCATACTATTATTCTTGACATCTCTGATTAGCATATAAATAGTCGCCTAGGCCATCTCTCCTTCGAATACCCTGGATCAGTTGGGGCTGGTCCCCGGCAGGTGGCGACCGAACAGGGACCTCAGGAGGCAATACTCAAAGAGCTGAGCAGACACGAACCACGCAATCAGCAGGCAATAAGCATGGAGCTCAGCAGTGACGAATCATGCTGCTCAACTGGCAATAATCAAGCACGTGACCAGGCAGGAATCACGCAGCTCAGCTGGCAATTGTCAAGCAGATGAGCCGACAGGAATCACGCAGCTCAGATGGCAATTGTCATGCAGATGAGCCGGCAGGAATCACGCAGCTCAGCAGGCCCTGATCACGTGACTCTGCAGGCACTGATCACGTGGCTGATCAAGTCCAGATCACGTGACTGAGCATGCACTGATCACGTGGCTATCATGCACTGATGACGTGACTGCGCATGCACTGATGACGTGGCTGATCGGGCACTGATCACATGGCTCATCATGCACTGATCACGTGTTTATCAGGCAATGATCAGTGACTGACAGGCGCTGATCATGGGACTGTGCACGCACTGATCACGTGGCTATCATGCACTGATCACGTGACATGCGCATGCACTGATGACTGATGTGCTGTTCACGGGCACTGATCACGTGTTTATCAGGCAGTGATCAGTGACTGACAGGCGCTGATCAGGGGATCACTGGTGCACGCACTGATCAGGTGGCTGATCAGGAATCTGACCACCTGATCCTGTGCGCATGCAGCTGATCACTGACCACCTGGCTGGTCGTTCACTGATCACGTGTTTATCATACGGTGATCACGTGACTGAGAGGCGCTGATCACGTGACTGTGCCGTCAGTGATCACGTGGCTGAGCAGGCACTGATATCGTGACTGAGCATGCACTGATCATGTGCCGGGAGCCGGGGAGGCATTCCACTCTGGACAAAGGTCATGAGGAAGGAGGCTCGGCATACGCAAATGCGGGATCGAGCCTCAGGAGTCCACCCGGATATTCTCGAGCATCTCCCCCCAAAAAAACCGGAGTCTGCCTACTGTATTGCTTTGTGCTCTCACCTCTGATTTCACTGGGGGCTGTCCCCCACCACCATCTCGCTCTCTCTGTCAAAGAGTTAACTTACAGCTCCAATTCATAAAGTTCCTTGTCATTCTTCCCTTTAACTTCCAGCTGAGTCTCCATCTGGAGCGCGGAACCCACCACGCTTACTAATTATGCCTGGGCTGCTAAGACCCACTCGAGAAGGTGTCTAGGGTGAGGCACCTTTCGCTATTCGAGAGGGCGCCTGCGGCCTACGTAAGTGGTGCAAACTTCTTGTCTTGAAGTTTGATTGGTCTTCCGCGTAAACCAAGCTACTCAGTCTCTTTTCTCCACCGAATTTTCCTACTGAGCTCTCCTCATACTATTATTCTTGACATCTCTGATTAGCATATAAATAGTCGCCTAGGCCATCTCTCCTTCGAATACCCTGGATCAGTTGGGGCTGGTCCCCGGCAGGTGGCGACCGAACAGGGACCTCAGGAGGCAATACTCAAAGAGCTGAGCAGACACGAACCACGCAATCAGCAGGCAATAAGCATGGAGCTCAGCAGTGACGAATCATGCTGCTCAACTGGCAATAATCAAGCACGTGACCAGGCAGGAATCACGCAGCTCAGCTGGCAATTGTCAAGCAGATGAGCCGACAGGAATCACGCAGCTCAGATGGCAATTGTCATGCAGATGAGCCGGCAGGAATCACGCAGCTCAGCAGGCCCTGATCACGTGACTCTGCAGGCACTGATCACGTGGCTGATCAAGTCCAGATCACGTGACTGAGCATGCACTGATCACGTGGCTATCATGCACTGATGACGTGGCTGATCGGGCACTGATCACATGGCTCATCATGCACTGATCACGTGTTTATCAGGCAATGATCAGTGACTGACAGGCGCTGATCATGGGACTGTGCACGCACTGATCACGTGGCTATCATGCACTGATCACGTGACTGCGCATGCACTGATGACGTGGCTGTTCGGGCACTGATCACGTGTTTATCAGGCAGTGATCAGTGACTGACAGGCGCTGATCAGGGGACTGTGCACGCACTGATCAGGTGGCTGATCAGGAACTGACCACCTGACCGCGCATGCAGTGATCACGTGGCTGGTCGTTCACTGATCACGTGTTTATCATACGGTGATCACGTGACTGAGAGGCGCTGATCACGTGACTGTGCCGTCAGTGATCACGTGGCTGAGCAGGCACTGATATCGTGACTGAGCATGCACTGATCATGTGCCGGGAGCCGGGGAGGCATTCCACTCTGGACAAAGGTCATGAGGAAGGAGGCTCGGCATACGCAAATGCGGGATCGAGCCTCAGGAGTCCACCCGGATATTCTCGAGCATCTCCCCCAAAAAAACCGGAGTCTGCCTACTGTATTGCTTTGTGCTCTCACCTCTGATTTCACTGGGGGCTGTCCCCCACCACCATCTCGCTCTCTCTGTCAAAGAGTTAACTTACAGCTCCAATTCATAAAGTTCCTTGTCATTCTTCCCTTTAACTTCCAGCTGAGTCTCCATCTGGAGCGCGGAACCCACCACGCTTACTAATTATGCCTGGGCTGCTAAGACCCACTCGAGAAGGTGTCTAGGGTGAGGCACCTTTCGCTATTCGAGAGGGCGCCTGCGGCCTACGTAAGTGGTGCAAACTTCTTGTCTTGAAGTTTGATTGGTCTTCCGCGTAAACCAAGCTACTCAGTCTCTTTTCTCCACCGAATTTTCCTACTGAGCTCTCCTCATACTATTATTCTTGACATCTCTGATTAGCATATAAATAGTCGCCTAGGCCATCTCTCCTTCGAATACCCTGGATCAGTTGGGGCTGGTCCCCGGCAGGTGGCGACCGAACAGGGACCTCAGGAGGCAATACTCAAAGAGCTGAGCAGACACGAACCACGCAATCAGCAGGCAATAAGCATGGAGCTCAGCAGTGACGAATCATGCTGCTCAACTGGCAATAATCAAGCACGTGACCAGGCAGGAATCACGCAGCTCAGCTGGCAATTGTCAAGCAGATGAGCCGACAGGAATCACGCAGCTCAGATGGCAATTGTCATGCAGATGAGCCGGCAGGAATCACGCAGCTCAGCAGGCCCTGATCACGTGACTCTGCAGGCACTGATCACGTGGCTGATCAAGTCCAGATCACGTGACTGAGCATGCACTGATCACGTGGCTATCATGCACTGATGACGTGACTGATCGGGCACTGATCACATGGCTCATCATGCACTGATCACGTGTTTATCAGGCAATGATCAGTGACTGACAGGCGCTGATCATGGGACTGTGCACGCACTGATCACGTGGCTATCATGCACTGATCACGTGACTGCGCATGCACTGATGACGTGGCTGTTCGGGCACTGATCACGTGTTTATCAGGCAGTGATCAGTGACTGACAGGCGCTGATCAGGGGACTGTGCACGCACTGATCAGGTGGCTGATCAGGAACTGACCACCTGACCGCGCATGCAGTGATCACGTGGCTGGTCGTTCACTGATCACGTGTTTATCATACGGTGATCACGTGACTGAGAGGCGCTGATCACGTGACTGTGCCGTCAGTGATCACGTGGCTGAGCAGGCACTGATATCGTGACTGAGCATGCACTGATCATGTGCCGGGAGCCGGGGAGGCATTCCACTCTGGACAAAGGTCATGAGGAAGGAGGCTCGGCATACGCAAATGCGGGATCGAGCCTCAGGAGTCCACCCGGATATTCTCGAGCATCTCCCCCAAAAAAACCGGAGTCTGCCTACTGTATTGCTTTGTGCTCTCACCTCTGATTTCACTGGGGGCTGTCCCCCACCACCATCTCGCTCTCTCTGTCAAAGAGTTAACTTACAGCTCCAATTCATAAAGTTCCTTGTCATTCTTCCCTTTAACTTCCAGCTGAGTCTCCATCTGGAGCGCGGAACCCACCACGCTTACTAATTATGCCTGGGCTGCTAAGACCCACTCGAGAAGGTGTCTAGGGTGAGGCACCTTTCGCTATTCGAGAGGGCGCCTGCGGCCTACGTAAGTGGTGCAAACTTCTTGTCTTGAAGTTTGATTGGTCTTCCGCGTAAACCAAGCTACTCAGTCTCTTTTCTCCACCGAATTTTCCTACTGAGCTCTCCTCATACTATTATTCTTGACATCTCTGATTAGCATATAAATAGTCGCCTAGGCCATCTCTCCTTCGAATACCCTGGATCAGTTGGGGCTGGTCCCCGGCAGGTGGCGACCGAACAGGGACCTCAGGAGGCAATACTCAAAGAGCTGAGCAGACACGAACCACGCAATCAGCAGGCAATAAGCATGGAGCTCAGCAGTGACGAATCATGCTGCTCAACTGGCAATAATCAAGCACGTGACCAGGCAGGAATCACGCAGCTCAGCTGGCAATTGTCAAGCAGATGAGCCGACAGGAATCACGCAGCTCAGATGGCAATTGTCATGCAGATGAGCCGGCAGGAATCACGCAGCTCAGCAGGCCCTGATCACGTGACTCTGCAGGCACTGATCACGTGGCTGATCAAGTCCAGATCACGTGACTGAGCACTGATGATCACGTGGCTGATCATGCACTGATGACGTGACTGCGCATGCACTGATGACGTGGCTGATCGGGCACTGATCACATGGCTCATCATGCACTGATCACGTGTTTATCAGGCAATGATCAGTGACTGACAGGCGCTGATCATGGGACTGTGCACGCACTGATCACGTGGCTATCATGCACTGATCACGTGACTGCGCATGCACTGATGACGTGGCTGTTCGGGCACTGATCACGTGTTTATCAGGCAGTGATCAGTGACTGACAGGCGCTGATCAGGGGACTGTGCACGCACTGATCAGGTGGCTGATCAGGAACTGACCACCTGACCGCGCATGCAGTGATCACGTGGCTGGTCGTTCACTGATCACGTGTTTATCATACGGTGATCACGTGACTGAGAGGCGCTGATCACGTGACTGTGCCGTCAGTGATCACGTGGCTGAGCAGGCACTGATATCGTGACTGAGCATGCACTGATCATGTGCCGGGAGCCGGGGAGGCATTCCACTCTGGACAAAGGTCATGAGGAAGGAGGCTCGGCATACGCAAATGCGGGATCGAGCCTCAGGAGTCCACCCGGATATTCTCGAGCATCTCCCCCAAAAAAACCGGAGTCTGCCTACTGTATTGCTTTGTGCTCTCACCTCTGATTTCACTGGGGGCTGTCCCCCACCACCATCTCGCTCTCTCTGTCAAAGAGTTAACTTACAGCTCCAATTCATAAAGTTCCTTGTCATTCTTCCCTTTAACTTCCAGCTGAGTCTCCATCTGGAGCGCGGAACCCACCACGCTTACTAATTATGCCTGGGCTGCTAAGACCCACTCGAGAAGGTGTCTAGGGTGAGGCACCTTTCGCTATTCGAGAGGGCGCCTGCGGCCTACGTAAGTGGTGCAAACTTCTTGTCTTGAAGTTTGATTGGTCTTCCGCGTAAACCAAGCTACTCAGTCTCTTTTCTCCACCGAATTTTCCTACTGAGCTCTCCTCATACTATTATTCTTGACATCTCTGATTAGCATATAAATAGTCGCCTAGGCCATCTCTCCTTCGAATACCCTGGATCAGTTGGGGCTGGTCCCCGGCAGGTGGCGACCGAACAGGGACCTCAGGAGGCAATACTCAAAGAGCTGAGCAGACACGAACCACGCAATCAGCAGGCAATAAGCATGGAGCTCAGCAGTGACGAATCATGCTGCTCAACTGGCAATAATCAAGCACGTGACCAGGCAGGAATCACGCAGCTCAGCTGGCAATTGTCAAGCAGATGAGCCGACAGGAATCACGCAGCTCAGATGGCAATTGTCATGCAGATGAGCCGGCAGGAATCACGCAGCTCAGCAGGCCCTGATCACGTGACTCTGCAGGCACTGATCACGTGGCTGATCAAGTCCAGTCACAGATGCACTGATGACGTGCACTGATCACATGGCTCATCATGCACTGATCACGTCAGGCTGATCATGCACTGATGCACGTGACTGCGCATGCACTGATGACGTGGCTGATCGGGCACTGATCACATGGCTCATCATGCACTGATCACGTGTTTATCAGGCAATGATCAGTGACTGACAGGCGCTGATCATGGGACTGTGCACGCACTGATCACGTGGCTATCATGCACTGATCACGTGACTGCGCATGCACTGATGACGTGGCTGTTCGGGCACTGATCACGTGTTTATCAGGCAGTGATCAGTGACTGACAGGCGCTGATCAGGGGACTGTGCACGCACTGATCAGGTGGCTGATCAGGAACTGACCACCTGACCGCGCATGCAGTGATCACGTGGCTGGTCGTTCACTGATCACGTGTTTATCATACGGTGATCACGTGACTGAGAGGCGCTGATCACGTGACTGTGCCGTCAGTGATCACGTGGCTGAGCAGGCACTGATATCGTGACTGAGCATGCACTGATCATGTGCCGGGAGCCGGGGAGGCATTCCACTCTGGACAAAGGTCATGAGGAAGGAGGCTCGGCATACGCAAATGCGGGATCGAGCCTCAGGAGTCCACCCGGATATTCTCGAGCATCTCCCCCCAAAAAACCGGAGTCTGCCTACTGTATTGCTTTGTGCTCTCACCTCTGATTTCACTGGGGGCTGTCCCCCACCACCATCTCGCTCTCTCTGTCAAAGAGTTAACTTACAGCTCCAATTCATAAAGTTCCTTGTCATTCTTCCCTTTAACTTCCAGCTGAGTCTCCATCTGGAGCGCGGAACCCACCACGCTTACTAATTATGCCTGGGCTGCTAAGACCCACTCGAGAAGGTGTCTAGGGTGAGGCACCTTTCGCTATTCGAGAGGGCGCCTGCGGCCTACGTAAGTGGTGCAAACTTCTTGTCTTGAAGTTTGATTGGTCTTCCGCGTAAACCAAGCTACTCAGTCTCTTTTCTCCACCGAATTTTCCTACTGAGCTCTCCTCATACTATTATTCTTGACATCTCTGATTAGCATATAAATAGTCGCCTAGGCCATCTCTCCTTCGAATACCCTGGATCAGTTGGGGCTGGTCCCCGGCAGGTGGCGACCGAACAGGGACCTCAGGAGGCAATACTCAAAGAGCTGAGCAGACACGAACCACGCAATCAGCAGGCAATAAGCATGGAGCTCAGCAGTGACGAATCATGCTGCTCAACTGGCAATAATCAAGCACGTGACCAGGCAGGAATCACGCAGCTCAGCTGGCAATTGTCAAGCAGATGAGCCGACAGGAATCACGCAGCTCAGATGGCAATTGTCATGCAGATGAGCCGGCAGGAATCACAGCAGCACGTGACTCTGCAGGCACTGATCACGTGGCTGATCAAGTCCAGATCACGTGACTGAGCAGGCACTGATCACGTGGCTATCATGCACTGATGACACTGCATGCACTGATGACGTGGCTGATCGGGCACTGATCACATGGCTCATCATGCACTGATCACTGATCAGGCTGATCAGTGACTGACAGGCGCTGATCATGCACTGCACTGATGCGTGACTGCGCATGCACTGATGACGTGGCTGATCGGGCACTGATCACATGGCTCATCATGCACTGATCACGTGTTTATCAGGCAATGATCAGTGACTGACAGGCGCTGATCATGGGACTGTGCACGCACTGATCACGTGGCTATCATGCACTGATCACGTGACTGCGCATGCACTGATGACGTGGCTGTTCGGGCACTGATCACGGGTTTATCAGGCAGTGATCAGTGACTGACAGGCGCTGATCAGGGGACTGTGCACGCACTGATCAGGTGGCTGATCAGGAACTGACCACCTGACCGCGCATGCAGTGATCACCTGGCTGGTCGTTCACTGATCACGTGTTTATCATACGGTGATCACGTGACTGAGAGGCGCTGATCACGTGACTGTGCCGTCAGTGATCACGTGGCTGAGCAGGCACTGATATCGTGACTGAGCATGCACTGATCATGTGCCGGGAGCCGGGGAGGCATTCCACTCTGGACAAAGGTCATGAGGAAGGAGGCTCGGCATACGCAAATGCGGGATCGAGCCTCAGGAGTCCACCCGGATATTCTCGAGCATCTCCCCCCAAAAAAACCGGAGTCTGCCTACTGTATTGCTTTGTGCTCTCACCTCTGATTTCACTGGGGGCTGTCCCCCACCACCATCTCGCTCTCTCTGTCAAAGAGGTAACTTACAGCTCCAATTCATAAAGTTCCTTGTCATTCTTCCCTTTAACTTCCAGCTGAGTCTCCATCTGGAGCGCGGAACCCACCACGCTTACTAATTATGCCTGGGCTGCTAAGACCCACTCGAGAAGGTGTCTAGGGTGAGGCACCTTTCGCTATTCGAGAGGGCGCCTGCGGCCTACGTAAGTGGTGCAAACTTCTTGTCTTGAAGTTTGATTGGTCTTCCGCGTAAACCAAGCTACTCAGTCTCTTTTCTCCACCGAATTTTCCTACTGAGCTCTCCTCATACTATTATTCTTGACATCTCTGATTAGCATATAAATAGTCGCCTAGGCCATCTCTCCTTCGAATACCCTGGATCAGTTGGGGCTGGTCCCCGGCAGGTGGCGACCGAACAGGGACCTCAGGAGGCAATACTCAAAGAGCTGAGCAGACACGAACCACGCAATCAGCAGGCAATAAGCATGGAGCTCAGCAGTGACGAATCATGCTGCTCAACTGGCAATAATCAAGCACGTGACCAGGCAGGAATCACGCAGCTCAGCTGGCAATTGTCAAGCAGATGAGCCGACAGGAATCACGCAGCTCAGATGGCAATTGTCATGCAGATGAGCCGGCAGGAATCACGCAGCTCAGCAGGCCCTGATCACGTGACTCTGCAGGCACTGATCACGTGGCTGATCAAGTCCAGATCACGTGACTGAGCATGCACTGATCACGTGGCTATCATGCACTGATGACTGACTGATCGGGCACTGATCACATGGCTCATCATGCACTGATCACGTGTTTATCAGGCAATGATCAGTGACTGACAGGCGCTGATCATGGGACTGTGCACGCACTGATCACGTGGCTATCATGCACTGATCACGTGACTGCGCATGCACTGATGACGTGGCTGTTCGGGCACTGATCACGTGTTTATCAGGCAGTGATCAGTGACTGACAGGCGCTGATCAGGGGACTGTGCACGCACTGATCAGGTGGCTGATCAGGAACTGACCACCTGACCGCGCATGCAGTGATCACGTGGCTGGTCGTTCACTGATCACGTGTTTATCATACGGTGATCACGTGACTGAGAGGCGCTGATCACGTGACTGTGCCGTCAGTGATCACGTGGCTGAGCAGGCACTGATATCGTGACTGAGCATGCACTGATCATGTGCCGGGAGCCGGGGAGGCATTCCACTCTGGACAAAGGTCATGAGGAAGGAGGCTCGGCATACGCAAATGCGGGATCGAGCCTCAGGAGTCCACCCGGATATTCTCGAGCATCTCCCCCAAAAAACCGGAGTCTGCCTACTGTATTGCTTTGTGCTCTCACCTCTGATTTCACTGGGGGCTGTCCCCCACCACCATCTCGCTCTCTCTGTCAAAGAGTTAACTTACAGCTCCAATTCATAAAGTTCCTTGTCATTCTTCCCTTTAACTTCCAGCTGAGTCTCCATCTGGAGCGCGGAACCCACCACGCTTACTAATTATGCCTGGGCTGCTAAGACCCACTCGAGAAGGTGTCTAGGGTGAGGCACCTTTCGCTATTCGAGAGGGCGCCTGCGGCCTACGTAAGTGGTGCAAACTTCTTGTCTTGAAGTTTGATTGGTCTTCCGCGTAAACCAAGCTACTCAGTCTCTTTTCTCCACCGAATTTTCCTACTGAGCTCTCCTCATACTATTATTCTTGACATCTCTGATTAGCATATAAATAGTCGCCTAGGCCATCTCTCCTTCGAATACCCTGGATCAGTTGGGGCTGGTCCCCGGCAGGTGGCGACCGAACAGGGACCTCAGGAGGCAATACTCAAAGAGCTGAGCAGACACGAACCACGCAATCAGCAGGCAATAAGCATGGAGCTCAGCAGTGACGAATCATGCTGCTCAACTGGCAATAATCAAGCACGTGACCAGGCAGGAATCACGCAGCTCAGCTGGCAATTGTCAAGCAGATGAGCCGACAGGAATCAAGCAGCTCAGATGGCAATTGTCATGCAGATGAGCCGGCAGGAATCACGCAGCTCAGCAGGCCCTGATCACGTGACTCTGCAGGCACTGATCACGTGGCTGATCAAGTCCAGATCACGTGACTGAGCAGGCACTGATCACGTGGCTATCATGCACTGATGACCTGACTGATCGGGCACTGATCACATGGCTCATCATGCACTGATCACGTGTTTATCAGGCAATGATCAGTGACTGACAGGCTCTGATCATGGGACTGTGCACGCACTGATCACGTGGCTATCATGCACTGATCACGTGACTGCGCATGCACTGATGACGTGGCTGTTCGGGCACTGATCACGGGTTTATCAGGCAGTGATCAGTGACTGACAGGCGCTGATCAGGGGACTGTGCACGCACTGATCAGAAGGCTGATCAGGAACTGACCACCTGACCGCGCATGCAGTGATCACCTGGCTGGTCGTTCACTGATCACGTGTTTATCATACGGTGATCACGTGACTGAGAGGCGCTGATCACGTGACTGTGCCGTCAGTGATCACGTGGCTGAGCAGGCACTGATATCGTGACTGAGCATGCACTGATCATGTGCCGGGAGCCGGGGAGGCATTCCACTCTGGACAAAGGTCATGAGGAAGGAGGCTCGGCATACGCAAATGCGGGATCGAGCCTCAGGAGTCCACCCGGATATTCTCGAGCATCTCCCCCAAAAAAACCGGAGTCTGCCTACTGTATTGCTTTGTGCTCTCACCTCTGATTTCACTGGGGGCTGTCCCCCACCACCATCTCGCTCTCTCTGTCAAAGAGTTAACTTACAGCTCCAATTCATAAAGTTCCTTGTCATTCTTCCCTTTAACTTCCAGCTGAGTCTCCATCTGGAGCGCGGAACCCACCACGCTTACTAATTATGCCTGGGCTGCTAAGACCCACTCGAGAAGGTGTCTAGGGTGAGGCACCTTTCGCTATTCGAGAGGGCGCCTGCGGCCTACGTAAGTGGTGCAAACTTCTTGTCTTGAAGTTTGATTGGTCTTCCGCGTAAACCAAGCTACTCAGTCTCTTTTCTCCACCGAATTTTCCTACTGAGCTCTCCTCATACTATTATTCTTGACATCTCTGATTAGCATATAAATAGTCGCCTAGGCCATCTCTCCTTCGAATACCCTGGATCAGTTGGGGCTGGTCCCCGGCAGGTGGCGACCGAACAGGGACCTCAGGAGGCAATACTCAAAGAGCTGAGCAGACACGAACCACGCAATCAGCAGGCAATAAGCATGGAGCTCAGCAGTGACGAATCATGCTGCTCAACTGGCAATAATCAAGCACGTGACCAGGCAGGAATCACGCAGCTCAGCTGGCAATTGTCAAGCAGATGAGCCGACAGGAATCACGCAGCTCAGATGGCAATTGTCATGCAGATGAGCCGGCAGGAATCACGCAGCTCAGCAGGCCCTGATCACGTGACTCTGCAGGCACTGATCACGTGGCTGATCAAGTCCAGATCACGTGACTGAGCAGGCACTGATCACGTGGCTATCATGCACTGATGACGTGACTGCGCATGCACTGATGACTGATCGGGCACTGATCACATGGCTCATCATGCACTGATCACGTGTCAGGCAATGATCAGTGACTGACAGGCGCTGATCATGGGACTGTGCACACTGGCTATCATGCACTGATCACTGATCACATGGTGCACTGATTGATCAGGCAATGATCAGTGACTGACAGGCGCTGATCATGGGACTGTGCACGCACTGATCACGTGGCTATCATGCACTGATCACGTGACTGCGCATGCACTGATGACGTGGCTGTTCGGGCACTGATCACGGGTTTATCAGGCAGTGATCAGTGACTGACAGGCGCTGATCAGGGGACTGTGCACGCACTGATCAGGTGGCTGATCAGGAACTGACCACCTGACCGCGCATGCAGTGATCACGTGGCTGGTCGTTCACTGATCACGTGTTTATCATACGGTGATCACGTGACTGAGAGGCGCTGATCACGTGACTGTGCCGTCAGTGATCACGTGGCTGAGCAGGCACTGATATCGTGACTGAGCATGCACTGATCATGTGCCGGGAGCCGGGGAGGCATTCCACTCTGGACAAAGGTCATGAGGAAGGAGGCTCGGCATACGCAAATGCGGGATCGAGCCTCAGGAGTCCACCCGGATATTCTCGAGCATCTCCCCCCAAAAAAACCGGAGTCTGCCTACTGTATTGCTTTGTGCTCTCACCTCTGATTTCACTGGGGGCTGTCCCCCACCACCATCTCGCTCTCTCTGTCAAAGAGTTAACTTACAGCTCCAATTCATAAAGTTCCTTGTCATTCTTCCCTTTAACTTCCAGCTGAGTCTCCATCTGGAGCGCGGAACCCACCACGCTTACTAATTATGCCTGGGCTGCTAAGACCCACTCGAGAAGGTGTCTAGGGTGAGGCACCTTTCGCCATTCGAGAGGGCGCCTGCGGCCTACGTAAGTGGTGCAAACTTCTTGTCTTGAAGTTTGATTGGTCTTCCGCGTAAACCAAGCTACTCAGTCTCTTTTCTCCACCGAATTTTCCTACTGAGCTCTCCTCATACTATTATTCTTGACATCTCTGATTAGCACATAAATAGTCGCCTAGGCCATCTCTCCTTCGAATACCCTGGATGAGTTGGGGCTGGTCCCCGGCAGGTGGCGACCGAACAGGGACCTCAGGAGGCAATACTCAAAGAGCTGAGCAGACACGAACCACGCAATCAGCAGGCAATAAGCATGGAGCTCAGCAGTGACGAATCATGCTGCTCAACTGGCAATAATCAAGCACGTGACCAGGCAGGAATCACGCAGCTCAGCTGGCAATTGTCAAGCAGATGAGCCGACAGGAATCACGCAGCTCAGATGGCAATTGTCATGCAGATGAGCCGGCAGGCCCTGATCACCTGACTCTGCAGGCACTGATCACGTGGCTGATCACTGCAGGCACTGATCACGTGGCTGATCAAGTCATGCACTGATCACGTGACTGAGCATGCACTGATCACGTGGCTGATCATGCACTGATGACGTGACTGCGCATGCACTGATGACGTGGCTGATCGGGCACTGATCACATGGCTCATCATGCACTGATCACGTGTTTATCAGGCAATGATCAGTGACTGACAGGCGCTGATCATGGGACTGTGCACGCACTGATCACGTGGCTATCATGCACTGATCACGTGACTGCGCATGCACTGATGACGTGGCTGTTCGGGCACTGATCACGTGTTTATCAGGCAGTGATCAGTGACTGACAGGCGCTGATCAGGGGACTGTGCACGCACTGATCAGGTGGCTGATCAGGAACTGACCACCTGACCGCGCATGCAGTGATCACGTGGCTGGTCGTTCACTGATCACGTGTTTATCATACGGTGATCACGTGACTGAGAGGCGCTGATCACGTGACTGTGCCGTCAGTGATCACGTGGCTGAGCAGGCACTGATATCGTGACTGAGCATGCACTGATCATGTGCCGGGAGCCGGGGAGGCATTCCACTCTGGACAAAGGTCATGAGGAAGGAGGCTCGGCATACGCAAATGCGGGATCGAGCCTCAGGAGTCCACCCGGATATTCTCGAGCATCTCCCCCAAAAAAACCGGAGTCTGCCTACTGTATTGCTTTGTGCTCTCACCTCTGATTTCACTGGGGGCTGTCCCCCACCACCATCTCGCTCTCTCTGTCAAAGAGTAACTTACAGCTCCAATTCATAAAGTTCCTTGTCATTCTTCCCTTTAACTTCCAGCTGAGTCTCCATCTGGAGCGCGGAACCCACCACGCTTACTAATTATGCCTGGGCTGCTAAGACCCACTCGAGAAGGTGTCTAGGGTGAGGCACCTTTCGCTATTCGAGAGGGCGCCTGCGGCCTACGTAAGTGGTGCAAACTTCTTGTCTTGAAGTTTGATTGGTCTTCCGCGTAAACCAAGCTACTCAGTCTCTTTTCTCCACCGAATTTTCCTACTGAGCTCTCCTCATACTATTATTCTTGACATCTCTGATTAGCATATAAATAGTCGCCTAGGCCATCTCTCCTTCGAATACCCTGGATCAGTTGGGGCTGGTCCCCGGCAGGTGGCGACCGAACAGGGACCTCAGGAGGCAATACTCAAAGAGCTGAGCAGACACGAACCACGCAATCAGCAGGCAATAAGCATGGAGCTCAGCAGTGACGAATCATGCTGCTCAACTGGCAATAATCAAGCACGTGACCAGGCAGGAATCACGCAGCTCAGCTGGCAATTGTCAAGCAGATGAGCCGACAGGAATCACGCAGCTCAGATGGCAATTGTCATGCAGATGAGCCGGCAGGAATCACGCAGCTCAGCAGGCCCTGATCACGTGACTCTGCAGGCACTGATCACGTGGCTGATCAAGTCCAGATCACGTGACTGAGCAGGCACTGATCACGTGGCTATCATGCACTGATGACGTGACTGCGCATGCACTGATGACGTGGCTGATCGGGCACTGATCACATGGCTCATCATGCACTGATCACTCAGGCATCAGTGACTGCTGATCTGATCACGTGATCACGTTATCATGCACTGATCAATGCATGCACTGAGATGACTGACATGGCATGCACTGATCACATCAGGGATCAGTGACTGACAGGCGCTGATCATGACTGTGCACGCACTGGCTATCATGCACTGATCACGTGACTGCGCATGCACTGATGACGTGGCTGTTCGGGCACTGATCACGGGTTTATCAGGCAGTGATCAGTGACTGACAGGCGCTGATCAGGGGACTGTGCACGCACTGATCAGGTGGCTGATCAGGAACTGACCACCTGACCGCGCATGCAGTGATCACCTGGCTGGTCGTTCACTGATCACGTGTTTATCATACGGTGATCACGTGACTGAGAGGCGCTGATCACGTGACTGTGCCGTCAGTGATCACGTGGCTGAGCAGGCACTGATATCGTGACTGAGCATGCACTGATCATGTGCCGGGAGCCGGGGAGGCATTCCACTCTGGACAAAGGTCATGAGGAAGGAGGCTCGGCATACGCAAATGCGGGATCGAGCCTCAGGAGTCCACCCGGATATTCTCGAGCATCTCCCCCAAAAAAACCGGAGTCTGCCTACTGTATTGCTTTGTGCTCTCACCTCTGATTTCACTGGGGGCTGTCCCCCACCACCATCTCGCTCTCTCTGTCAAAGAGGTAACTTACAGCTCCAATTCATAAAGTTCCTTGTCATTCTTCCCTTTAACTTCCAGCTGAGTCTCCATCTGGAGCGCGGAACCCACCACGCTTCCTAATTATGCCTGGGCTGCTAAGACCCACTCGAGAAGGTGTCTAGGGTGAGGCACCTTTCGCTATTCGAGAGGGCGCCTGCGGCCTACGTAAGTGGTGCAAACTTCTTGTCTTGAAGTTTGATTGGTCTTCCGCGTAAACCAAGCTACTCAGTCTCTTTTCTCCACCGAATTTTCCTACTGAGCTCTCCTCATACTATTATTCTTGACATCTCTGATTAGCATATAAATAGTCGCCTAGGCCATCTCTCCTTCGAATACCCTGGATCAGTTGGGGCTGGTCCCCGGCAGGTGGCGACCGAACAGGGACCTCAGGAGGCAATACTCAAAGAGCTGAGCAGACACGAACCACGCAATCAGCAGGCAATAAGCATGGAGCTCAGCAGTGACGAATCATGCTGCTCAACTGGCAATAATCAAGCACGTGACCAGGCAGGAATCACGCAGCTCAGCTGGCAATTGTCAAGCAGATGAGCCGACAGGAATCACGCAGCTCAGATGGCAATTGTCATGCAGATGAGCCGGCAGGAATCACGCAGCTCAGCAGGCCCTGATCACGTGACTCTGCAGGCACTGATCACGTGGCTGATCAAGTCCAGATCACGTGACTGAGCAGGCACTGATCACGTGGTCATGCACTGATGACACTGATGCACTGATCACAGCATGCACTGATCACGTGGCTGATCATGCACTGATGACGTGCACTGATCACGCATGCACTGATGACTGATGACGTGGCTGATCGGGCACTGATCACATGGCTCATCATGCACTGATCACGTGTTTATCAGGCAATGATCAGTGACTGACAGGCGCTGATCATGGGACTGTGCACGCACTGATCACGTGGCTATCATGCACTGATCACGTGACTGCGCATGCACTGATGACGTGGCTGTTCGGGCACTGATCACGGGTTTATCAGGCAGTGATCAGTGACTGACAGGCGCTGATCAGGGGACTGTGCACGCACTGATCAGGTGGCTGATCAGGAACTGACCACCTGACCGCGCATGCAGTGATCACGTGGCTGGTCGTTCACTGATCACGTGTTTATCATACGGTGATCACGTGACTGAGAGGCGCTGATCACGTGACTGTGCCGTCAGTGATCACGTGGCTGAGCAGGCACTGATATCGTGACTGAGCATGCACTGATCATGTGCCGGGAGCCGGGGAGGCATTCCACTCTGGACAAAGGTCATGAGGAAGGAGGCTCGGCATACGCAAATGCGGGATCGAGCCTCAGGAGTCCACCCGGATATTCTCGAGCATCTCCCCCCAAAAAAACCGGAGTCTGCCTACTGTATTGCTTTGTGCTCTCACCTCTGATTTCACTGGGGGCTGTCCCCCACCACCATCTCGCTCTCTCTGTCAAAGAGGTAACTTACAGCTCCAATTCATAAAGTTCCTTGTCATTCTTCCCTTTAACTTCCAGCTGAGTCTCCATCTGGAGCGCGGAACCCACCACGCTTCCTAATTATGCCTGGGCTGCTAAGACCCACTCGAGAAGGTGTCTAGGGTGAGGCACCTTTCGCCATTCGAGAGGGCGCCTGCGGCCTACGTAAGTGGTGCAAACTTCTTGTCTTGAAGTTTGATTGGTCTTCCGCGTAAACCAAGCTACTCAGTCTCTTTTCTCCACCGAATTTTCCTACTGAGCTCTCCTCATACTATTATTCTTGACATCTCTGATTAGCATATAAATAGTCGCCTAGGCCATCTCTCCTTCGAATACCCTGGATCAGTTGGGGCTGGTCCCCGGCAGGTGGCGACCGAACAGGGACCTCAGGAGGCAATACTCAAAGAGCTGAGCAGACACGAACCACGCAATCAGCAGGCAATAAGCATGGAGCTCAGCAGTGACGAATCATGCTGCTCAACTGGCAATAATCAAGCACGTGACCAGGCAGGAATCACGCAGCTCAGCTGGCAATTGTCAAGCAGATGAGCCGACAGGAATCACGCAGCTCAGCAGGCCCTGGCAATTGGCACTGATCAGATGAGCCGGCAGGAATCACGCAGCTCAGCAGGCCCTGATCACGTGACTCTGCAGGCACTGATCACGTGGCTGCATCAAGTCCAGATCACGTGACTGAGCAGGCACTGATCACGTGGCTATCATGCACTGATGACGTGACTGCGCATGCACTGATGACGTGGCTGATCGGGCACTGATCACATGGCTCATCATGCACTGATCACGTGTTTATCAGGCAATGATCAGTGACTGACAGGCGCTGATCATGGGACTGTGCACGCACTGATCACGTGGCTATCATGCACTGATCACGTGACTGCGCATGCACTGATGACGTGGCTGTTCGGGCACTGATCACGTGTTTATCAGGCAGTGATCAGTGACTGACAGGCGCTGATCAGGGGACTGTGCACGCACTGATCAGGTGGCTGATCAGGAACTGACCACCTGACCGCGCATGCAGTGATCACCTGGCTGGTCGTTCACTGATCACGTGTTTATCATATGGTGATCACGTGACTGAGAGGCGCTGATCACGTGACTGTGCCGTCAGTGATCACGTGGCTGAGCAGGCACTGATATCGTGACTGAGCATGCACTGATCATGTGCCGGGAGCCGGGGAGGCATTCCACTCTGGACAAAGGTCATGAGGAAGGAGGCTCGGCATACGCAAATGCGGGATCGAGCCTCAGGAGTCCACCCGGATATTCTCGAGCATCTCCCCCAAAAAAACCGGAGTCTGCCTACTGTATTGCTTTGTGCTCTCACCTCTGATTTCACTGGGGGCTGTCCCCCACCACCATCTCGCTCTCTCTGTCAAAGAGGTAACTTACAGCTCCAATTCATAAAGTTCTTGTCATTCTTCCCTTTAACTTCCAGCTGAGTCTCCATCTGGAGCTCGGAACCCACCACGCTTCCTAATTATGCCTGGGCTGCTAAGACCCACTCGAGAAGGTGTCTAGGGTGAGGCACCTTTCCTATTCGAGAGGGCGCCTGCGGCCTACGTAAGTGGTGCAAACTTCTTGTCTTGAAGTTTGATTGGTCTTCCGTGTAAACCAAGCTACTCAGTCTCTTTTCTCCACCGAGTTTTCCTACTGAGCTCTCCTCATACTATTATTCTTGACATCTCTGATTAGCATATAAATAGACGCCTAGGCCATCTCTCCTTCGAATACCCTGGATCAGTTGGGGCTGGTCCCCGGCAGGTGGCGACCGAACAGGGACCTCAGGAGGCAATACTCAAAGAGCTGAGCAGACACAAACCACGCAATCAGCAGGCAATAAGCATGGAGCTCAGCAGTGACGAATCATGCTGCTCAACTGGCAATAATCAAGCACGTGACCAGGCAGGAATCACGCAGCTCAGCTGGCAATTGTCAAGCAGATGAGCCGACAGGAATCACGCAGCTCAGATGGCAATTGTCATGCAGATGAGCCGGCAGGAATCACGCAGCTCAGCAGGCCCTGATCAGGTGACTCTGCAGGCACTGATCACGTGGCTGATCAACTCCAGATCACGTGACTGAGCAGGCACTGATCACGTGGCTATCATGCACTGATGACGTGACTGATCGGGCACTGATCACATGGCTCATCATGCACTGATCACGTGTTTATCAGGCAATGATCAGTGACTGACAGGCGCTGATCAGGGGACTGTGCACGCACTGATCAGGTGGCTGATCAGGAACTGAGACCTGACCGCGCATGCAGTGATCACCTGGCTGGTCGTTCACTGATCACGTGTTTATCATACGGTGATCACGTGACTGAGAGGCGCTGATCACGTGACTGTGCCGTCAGTGATCACGTGGCTGAGCAGGCACTGATATCGTGACTGAGCATGCACTGATCATGTGCCGGGAGCCGGGGAGGCATTCCACTCTGGACAAAGGTCATGAGGAAGGAGGCTCGGCATACGCAAATGCGGGATCGAGCCTCAGGAGTCCACCCGGATATTCTCGAGCATCTCCCCCCAAAAAAACCGGAGTCTGCCTACTGTATTGCTTTGTGCTCTCACCTCTGATTTCACTGGGGGCTGTCCCCCACCACCATCTCGCTCTCTCTGTCAAAGAGGTAACTTACAGCTCCAATTCATAAAGTTCCTTGTCATTCTTCCCTTTAACTTCCAGCTGAGTCTCCATCTGGAGCGCGGAACCCACCACGCTTACTAATTATGCCTGGGCTGCTAAGACCCACTCGAGAAGGTGTCTAGGGTGAGGCACCTTTCGCTATTCGAGAGGGCGCCTGCGGCCTACGTAAGTGGTGCAAACTTCTTGTCTTGAAGTTTGATTGGTCTTCCGCGTAAACCAAGCTACTCAGTCTCTTTTCTCCACCGAATTTTCCTACTGAGCTCTCCTCATACTATTATTCTTGACATCTCTGATTAGCATATAAATAGTCGCCTAGGCCATCTCTCCTTCGAATACCCTGGATCAGTTGGGGCTGGTCCCCGGCAGGTGGCGACCGAACAGGGACCTCAGGAGGCAATACTCAAAGAGCTGAGCAGACACGAACCACGCAATCAGCAGGCAATAAGCATGGAGCTCAGCAGTGACGAATCATGCTGCTCAACTGGCAATAATCAAGCACGTGACCAGGCAGGAATCACGCAGCTCAGCTGGCAATTGTCAAGCAGATGAGCCGACAGGAATCACGCAGCTCAGATGGCAATTGTCATGCAGATGAGCCGGCAGGAATCACGCAGCTCAGCAGGCCCTGATCACGTGACTCTGCAGGCACTGATCACGTGGCTGATCAAGTCCAGATCACGTGACTGAGCATGCACTGATCACGTGGCTATCATGCACTGATGACGTGACTGCGCATGCACTGATGACGTGGCTGATCGGGCACTGATCACATGGCTCATCATGCACTGATCACGTGTTTATCAGGCAATGATCAGTGACTGACAGGCGCTGATCATGGGACTGTGCACGCACTGATCACGTGGCTATCATGCACTGATCACGTGACTGCGCATGCACTGATGACGTGGCTGTTCGGGCACTGATCACGTGTTTATCAGGCAGTGATCAGTGACTGACAGGCGCTGATCAGGGGACTGTGCACGCACTGATCAGGTGGCTGATCAGGAACTGACCACCTGACCGCGCATGCAGTGATCACCTGGCTGGTCGTTCACTGATCACGTGTTTATCATACGGTGATCACGTGACTGAGAGGCGCTGATCACGTGACTGTGCCGTCAGTGATCACGTGGCTGAGCAGGCACTGATATCGTGACTGAGCATGCACTGATCATGTGCCGGGAGCCGGGGAGGCATTCCACTCTGGACAAAGGTCATGAGGAAGGAGGCTCGGCATACGCAAATGCGGGATCGAGCCTCAGGAGTCCACCCGGATATTCTCGAGCATCTCCCCCAAAAAAACCGGAGTCTGCCTACTGTATTGCTTTGTGCTCTCACCTCTGATTTCACTGGGGGCTGTCCCCCACCACCATCTCGCTCTCTCTGTCAAAGAGTTAACTTACAGCTCCAATTCATAAAGTTCCTTGTCATTCTTCCCTTTAACTTCCAGCTGAGTCTCCATCTGGAGCGCGGAACCCACCACGCTTCCTAATTATGCCTGGGCTGCTAAGACCCACTCGAGAAGGTGTCTAGGGTGAGGCACCTTTCGCCATTCGAGAGGGCGCCTGCGGCCTACGTAAGTGGTGCAAACTTCTTGTCTTGAAGTTTGATTGGTCTTCCGCGTAAACCAAGCTCCTCAGTCTCTTTTCTCCACCGAATTTTCCTACTGAGCTCTCCTCATACTATTATTCTTGACATCTCTGATTAGCATATAAATAGTCGCCTAGGCCATCTCTCCTTCGAATACCCTGGATCAGTTGGGGCTGGTCCCCGGCAGGTGGCGACCGAACAGGGACCTCAGGAGGCAATACTCAAAGAGCTGAGCAGACACGAACCACGCAATCAGCAGGCAATAAGCATGGAGCTCAGCAGTGACGAATCATGCTGCTCAACTGGCAATAATCAAGCACGTGACCAGGCAGGAATCACGCAGCTCAGCTGGCAATTGTCAAGCAGATGAGCCGACAGGAATCACGCAGCTCAGATGGCAATTGTCATGCAGATGAGCCGGCAGGAATCACGCAGCTCAGCAGGCCCTGATCACGTGACTCTGCAGGCACTGATCACGTGGCTGATCAAGTCCAGATCACGTGACTGAGCAGGCACTGATCACGTGGCTATCATGCACTGATCACGTGACTGATCGGGCACTGATCACATGGCTCATCATGCACTGATCACGTGTTTCTCAGGCAATGATCAGTGACTGACAGGCGCTGATCATGGGACTGTGCACGCACTGATCAGGTGGCTGATCAGGAACTGACCACCTGACCGCGCATGCAGTGATCACCTGGCTGGTCGTTCACTGATCACGTGTTTATCATACGGTGATCACGTGACTGAGAGGCGCTGATCACGTGACTGTGCCGTCAGTGATCACGTGGCTGAGCAGGCACTGATATCGTGACTGAGCATGCACTGATCATGTGCCGGGAGCCGGGGACGCATTCCACTCTGGACAAAGGTCATGAGGAAGGAGGCTCGGCATACGCAAATGCGGGATCGAGCCTCAGGAGTCCACCCGGATATTCTCGAGCATCTCCCCCCAAAAAAACCGGAGTCTGCCTACTGTATTGCTTTGTGCTCTCACCTCTGATTTCACTGGGGGCTGTCCCCCACCACCATCTCGCTCTCTCTGTCAAAGAGTTAACTTACAGCTCCAATTCATAAAGTTCCTTGTCATTCTTCCCTTTAACTTCCAGCTGAGTCTCCATCTGGAGCGCGGAACCCACCACGCTTCCTAATTATGCCTGGGCTGCTAAGACCCACTCGAGAAGGTGTCTAGGGTGAGGCACCTTTCGCCATTCGAGAGGGCGCCTGCGGCCTACGTAAGTGGTGCAAACTTCTTGTCTTGAAGTTTGATTGGTCTTCCGCGTAAACCAAGCTACTCAGTCTCTTTTCTCCACCGAATTTTCCTACTGAGCTCTCCTCATACTATTATTCTTGACATCTCTGATTAGCATATAAATAGTCGCCTAGGCCATCTCTCCTTCGAATACCCTGGATCAGTTGGGGCTGGTCCCCGGCAGGTGGCGACCGAACAGGGACCTCAGGAGGCAATACTCAAAGAGCTGAGCAGACACGAACCACGCAATCAGCAGGCAATAAGCATGGAGCTCAGCAGTGACGAATCATGCTGCTCAACTGGCAATAATCAAGCACGTGACCAGGCAGGAATCACGCAGCTCAGCTGGCAATTGTCAAGCAGATGAGCCGACAGGAATCACGCAGCTCAGATGGCAATTGTCATGCAGATGAGCCGGCAGGAATCACGCAGCTCAGCAGGCCCTGATCACGTGACTCTGCAGGCACTGATCACGTGGCTGATCAAGTCCAGATCACGTGACTGAGCATGCACTGATCACGTGGCTATCATGCACTGATGACGTGACTGCGCATGCACTGATGACGTGGCTGATCGGGCACTGATCACATGGCTCATCATGCACTGATCACGTGTTTATCAGGCAATGATCAGTGACTGACAGGCGCTGATCATGGGACTGTGCACGCACTGATCACGTGGCTATCATGCACTGATCACGTGACTGCGCATGCACTGATGACGTGGCTGTTCGGGCACTGATCACGGGTTTATCAGGCAGTGATCAGTGACTGACAGGCGCTGATCAGGGGACTGTGCACGCACTGATCAGGTGGCTGATCAGGAACTGACCACCTGACCGCGCATGCAGTGATCACGTGGCTGGTCGTTCACTGATCACGTGTTTATCATACGGTGATCACGTGACTGAGAGGCGCTGATCACGTGACTGTGCCGTCAGTGATCACGTGGCTGAGCAGGCACTGATATCGTGACTGAGCATGCACTGATCATGTGCCGGGAGCCGGGGAGGCATTCCACTCTGGACAAAGGTCATGAGGAAGGAGGCTCGGCATACGCAAATGCGGGATCGAGCCTCAGGAGTCCACCCGGATATTCTCGAGCATCTCCCCCCAAAAAAACCGGAGTCTGCCTACTGTATTGCTTTGTGCTCTCACCTCTGATTTCACTGGGGGCTGTCCCCCACCACCATCTCGCTCTCTCTGTCAAAGAGGTAACTTACAGCTCCAATTCATAAAGTTCCTTGTCATTCTTCCCTTTAACTTCCAGCTGAGTCTCCATCTGGAGCGCGGAACCCACCACGCTTCCTAATTATGCCTGGGCTGCTAAGACCCACTCGAGAAGGTGTCTAGGGTGAGGCACCTTTCGCTATTCGAGAGGGCGCCTGCGGCCTACGTAAGTGGTGCAAACTTCTTGTCTTGAAGTTTGATTGGTCTTCCGCGTAAACCAAGCTACTCAGTCTCTTTTCTCCACCGAAGTTTCCTACTGAGCTCTCCTCATACTATTATTCTTGACATCTCTGATTAGCATATAAATAGTCGCCTAGGCCATCTCTCCTTCGAATACCCTGGATCAGTTGGGGCTGGTCCCCGGCAGGTGGCGACCGAACAGGGACCTCAGGAGGCAATACTCAAAGAGCTGAGCAGACACGAACCACGCAATCAGCAGGCAATAAGCATGGAGCTCAGCAGTGACGAATCATGCTGCTCAACTGGCAATAATCAAGCACGTGACCAGGCAGGAATCACGCAGCTCAGCTGGCAATTGTCAAGCAGATGAGCCGACAGGAATCACGCAGCTCAGATGGCAATTGTCATGCAGATGAGCCGGCAGGAATCACGCAGCTCAGCAGGCCCTGATCACGTGACTCTGCAGGCACTGATCACGTGGCTGATCAAGTCCAGATCACGTGACTGAGCAGGCACTGATCACGTGGCTATCATGCACTGATGACGTGACTGATCGGGCACTGATCACATGGCTCATCATGCACTGATCACGTGTTTCTCAGGCAATGATCAGTGACTGACAGGCGCTGATCAGGGGACTGTGCACGCACTGATCAGGTGGCTGACCAGGAACTGACCACCTGATCGCGCATGCAGTGATCACGTGGCTGGTCGTTCACTGATCACGTGTTTATCATACGGTGATCACGTGACTGAGAGGTGCTGATCACGTGACTGTGCCGTCAGTGATCACGTGGCTGAGCAGGCACTGATATCGTGACTGAGCATGCACTGATCATGTGCCGGGAGCCGGGGAGGCATTCCACTCTGGACAAAGGTCATGAGGAAGGAGGCTCGGCATACGCAAATGCGGGATCGAGCCTCAGGAGTCCACCCGGATATTCTCGAGCATCTCCCCCAAAAAAACCGGAGTCTGCCTACTGTATTGCTTTGTGCTCTCACCTCTGATTTCACTGGGGGCTGTCCCCCACCACCATCTCGCTCTCTCTGTCAAAGAGGTAACTTACAGCTCCAATTCATAAAGTTCCTTGTCATTCTTCCCTTTAACTTCCAGCTGAGTCTCCATCTGGAGCGCGGAACCCACCACGCTTCCTAATTATGCCTGGGCTGCTAAGACCCACTCGAGAAGGTGTCTAGGGTGAGGCACCTTTCGCTATTCGAGAGGGCGCCTGCGGCCTACGTAAGTGGTGCAAACTTCTTGTCTTGAAGTTTGATTGGTCTTCCGCGTAAACCAAGCTACTCAGTCTCTTTTCTCCACCGAATTTTCCTACTGAGCTCTCCTCATACTATTATTCTTGACATCTCTGATTAGCATATAAATAGTCGCCTAGGCCATCTCTCCTTCGAATACCCTGGATCAGTTGGGGCTGGTCCCCGGCAGGTGGCGACCGAACAGGGACCTCAGGAGGCAATACTCAAAGAGCTGAGCAGACACGAACCACGCAATCAGCAGGCAATAAGCATGGAGCTCAGCAGTGACGAATCATGCTGCTCAACTGGCAATAATCAAGCACGTGACCAGGCAGGAATCACGCAGCTCAGCTGGCAATTGTCAAGCAGATGAGCCGACAGGAATCACGCAGCTCAGATGGCAATTGTCATGCAGATGAGCCGGCAGGAATCACGCAGCTCAGCAGGCCCTGATCACGTGACTCTGCAGGCACTGATCACGTGGCTGATCAAGTCCAGATCACGTGACTGAGCATGCACTGATCACGTGGCTATCATGCACTGATGACGTGACTGCGCATGCACTGATGACGTGGCTGATCGGGCACTGATCACATGGCTCATCATGCACTGATCACGTGTTTATCAGGCAATGATCAGTGACTGACAGGCGCTGATCATGGGACTGTGCACGCACTGATCACGTGGCTATCATGCACTGATCACGTGACTGCGCATGCACTGATGACGTGGCTGTTCGGGCACTGATCACGGGTTTATCAGGCAGTGATCAGTGACTGACAGGCGCTGATCAGGGGACTGTGCACGCACTGATCAGGTGGCTGATCAGGAACTGACCACCTGACCGCGCATGCAGTGATCACGTGGCTGGTCGTTCACTGATCACGTGTTTATCATACGGTGATCACGTGACTGAGAGGCGCTGATCACGTGACTGTGCCGTCAGTGATCACGTGGCTGAGCAGGCACTGATATCGTGACTGAGCATGCACTGATCATGTGCCGGGAGCCGGGGAGGCATTCCACTCTGGACAAAGGTCATGAGGAAGGAGGCTCGGCATACGCAAATGCGGGATCGAGCCTCAGGAGTCCACCCGGATATTCTCGAGCATCTCCCCCAAAAAAACCGGAGTCTGCCTACTGTATTGCTTTGTGCTCTCACCTCTGATTTCACTGGGGGCTGTCCCCCACCACCATCTCGCTCTCTCTGTCAAAGAGTTAACTTACAGCTCCAATTCATAAAGTTCCTTGTCATTCTTCCCTTTAACTTCCAGCTGAGTCTCCATCTGGAGCGCGGAACCCACCACGCTTCCTAATTATGCCTGGGCTGCTAAGACCCACTCGAGAAGGTGTCTAGGGTGAGGCACCTTTCGCCATTCGAGAGGGCGCCTGCGGCCTACGTAAGTGGTGCAAACTTCTTGTCTTGAAGTTTGATTGGTCTTCCGCGTAAACCAAGCTACTCAGTCTCTTTTCTCCACCGAATTTTCCTACTGAGCTCTCCTCATACTATTATTCTTGACATCTCTGATTAGCATATAAATAGTCGCCTAGGCCATCTCTCCTTCGAATACCCTGGATCAGTTGGGGCTGGTCCCCGGCAGGTGGCGACCGAACAGGGACCTCAGGAGGCAATACTCAAAGAGCTGAGCAGACACGAACCACGCAATCAGCAGGCAATAAGCATGGAGCTCAGCAGTGACGAATCATGCTGCTCAACTGGCAATAATCAAGCACGTGACCAGGCAGGAATCACGCAGCTCAGCTGGCAATTGTCAAGCAGATGAGCCGACAGGAATCACGCAGCTCAGATGGCAATTGTCATGCAGATGAGCCGGCAGGAATCACGCAGCTCAGCAGGCCCTGATCACGTGACTCTGCAGGCACTGATCACGTGGCTGATCAAGTCCAGATCACGTGACTGAGCAGGCACTGATCACGTGGCTATCATGCACTGATGACGTGACTGCGCATGCACTGATGACGTGGCTGATCGGGCACTGATCACATGGCTCATCATGCACTGATCACGTGTTTATCAGGCAATGATCAGTGACTGACAGGCGCTGATCATGGGACTGTGCACGCACTGATCACGTGGCTATCATGCACTGATCACGTGACTGCGCATGCACTGATGACTGATGCACTGTGGCATGCACTGATCACGTGTTTATCAGGCTGATCAGTGACTGACAGGCGCTGATCATGGGACGCACTGATCACGTGGCATGCACTGATCACGTGACTGCATGCACTGATGAACTGATGATCAGGCAGTGATCAGTGACTGACACTGATGTGCACGCACTGATCAGGTGGCTGATCAGGAACTGACCACCTGACCGCGCATGCAGTGATCACCTGGCTGGTCGTTCACTGATCACGTGTTTATCATACGGTGATCACGTGACTGAGAGGCGCTGATCACGTGACTGTGCCGTCAGTGATCACGTGGCTGAGCAGGCACTGATATCGTGACTGAGCATGCACTGATCATGTGCCGGGAGCCGGGGAGGCATTCCACTCTGGACAAAGGTCATGAGGAAGGAGGCTCGGCATACGCAAATGCGGGATCGAGCCTCAGGAGTCCACCCGGATATTCTCGAGCATCTCCCCCAAAAAAACCGGAGTCTGCCTACTGTATTGCTTTGTGCTCTCACCTCTGATTTCACTGGGGGCTGTCCCCCACCACCATCTCGCTCTCTCTGTCAAAGAGGTAACTTACAGCTCCAATTCATAAAGTTCCTTGTCATTCTTCCCTTTAACTTCCAGCTGAGTCTCCATCTGGAGCGCGGAACCCACCACGCTTCCTAATTATGCCTGGGCTGCTAAGACCCACTCGAGAAGGTGTCTAGGGTGAGGCACCTTTCGCCATTCGAGAGGGCGCCTGCGGCCTACGTAAGTGGTGCAAACTTCTTGTCTTGAAGTTTGATTGGTCTTCCGCGTAAACCAAGCTACTCAGTCTCTTTTCTCCACCGAATTTTCCTACTGAGCTCTCCTCATACTATTATTCTTGACATCTCTGATTAGCATATAAATAGTCGCCTAGGCCATCTCTCCTTCGAATACCCTGGATCAGTTGGGGCTGGTCCCCGGCAGGTGGCGACCGAACAGGGACCTCAGGAGGCAATACTCAAAGAGCTGAGCAGACACGAACCACGCAATCAGCAGGCAATAAGCATGGAGCTCAGCAGTGACGAATCATGCTGCTCAACTGGCAATAATCAAGCACGTGACCAGGCAGGAATCACGCAGCTCAGCTGGCAATTGTCAAGCAGATGAGCCGACAGGAATCACGCAGCTCAGATGGCAATTGTCATGCAGATGAGCTGGCAGGAATCACGCAGCTCAGCAGGCCCTGATCACGTGACTCTGCAGGCACTGATCACGTGGCTGATCAAGTCCAGATCACGTGACTGAGCATGCACTGATCACGTGGCTATCATGCACTGATGACGTGGCTGATCGGGCACTGATCACATGGCTCATCATGCACTGATCTCGTGTTTATCAGGCAATGATCAGTGACTGACAGGCGCTGATCATGGGACTGTGCACGCACTGATCACGTGGCTATCATGCACTGATCACGTGACTGCGCATGCACTGATGACGTGGCTGTTCGGGCACTGATCACGGGTTTATCAGGCAGTGATCAGTGACTGACAGGCGCTGATCAGGGGACTGTGCACGCACTGATCAGGTGGCTGATCAGGAACTGACCACCTGACCGCGCATGCAGTGATCACCTGGCTGGTCGTTCACTGATCACGTGTTTATCATACGGTGATCACGTGACTGAGAGGCGCTGATCACGTGACTGTGCCGTCAGTGATCACGTGGCTGAGCAGGCACTGATATCGTGACTGAGCATGCACTGATCATGTGCCGGGAGCCGGGGAGGCATTCCACTCTGGACAAAGGTCATGAGGAAGGAGGCTCGGCATACGCAAATGCGGGATCGAGCCTCAGGAGTCCACCCGGATATTCTCGAGCATCTCCCCCAAAAAAACCGGAGTCTGCCTACTGTATTGCTTTGTGCTCTCACCTCTGATTTCACTGGAGGCTGTCCCCCACCACCATCTCGCTCTCTCTGTCAAAGAGGTAACTTACAGCTCCAATTCATAAAGTTCCTTGTCATTCTTCCCTTTAACTTCCAGCTGAGTCTCCATCTGGAGCGCGGAACCCACCACGCTTCCTAATTATGCCTGGGCTGCTAAGACCCACTCGAGAAGGTTTCTAGGGTGAGGCACCTTTCGCCATTCGAGAGGGCGCCTGCGGCCTACGTAAGTGGTGCAAACTTCTTGTCTTGAAGTTTGATTGGTCTTCCGCGTAAACCAAGCTACTCAGTCTCTTTTCTCCACCGAATTTTCCTACTGAGCTCTCCTCATACTATTATTCTTGACATCTCTGATTAGCATATAAATAGTCGCCTAGGCCATCTCTCCTTCGAATACCCTGGATCAGTTGGGGCTGGTCCCCGGCAGGTGGCGACCGAACAGGGACCTCAGGAGGCAATACTCAAAGAGCTGAGCAGACACGAACCACGCAATAAGCAGGCAATAAGCATGGAGCTCAGCAGTGACGAATCATGCTGCTCAACTGGCAATAATCAAGCACGTGACCAGGCAGGAATCACGCAGCTCAGCTGGCAATTGTCAAGCAGATGAGCCGACAGGAATCACGCAGCTCAGATGGCAATTGTCATGCAGATGAGCCGGCAGGAATCACGCAGCTCAGCAGGCCCTGATCACGTGACTCTGCAGGCACTGATCACGTGGCTGATCAAGTCCAGATCACGTGACTGAGCAGGCACTGATCACGTGGCTATCATGCACTGATGACGTGACTGATCGGGCACTGATCACATGGCTCATCATGCACTGATCACGTGTTTATCAGGCAATGATCAGTGACTGACAGGCGCTGATCATGGGACTGTGCACGCACTGATCACGTGGCTATCATGCACTGATCACGTGACTGCGCATGCACTGATGACGTGGCTGTTCGGGCACTGATCACGGGTTTATCAGGCAGTGATCAGTGACTGACAGGCGCTGATCAGGGGACTGAGCACGCACTGATCAGGTGGCTGATCAGGAACTGACCACCTGACCGCGCATGCAGTGATCACCTGGCTGGTCGTTCACTGATCACGTGTTCATCATACGGTGATCACGTGACTGAGAGGCGCTGATCACGTGACTGTGCCGTCAGTGATCACGTGGCTGAGCAGGCACTGATATCGTGACTGAGCATGCACTGATCATGTGCCGGGAGCCGAGGAGGCATTCCACTCTGGACAAAGGTCATGAGGAAGGAGGCTCGGCATACGCAAATGCGGGATCGAGCCTCAGGAGTCCACCCGGATATTCTCGAGCATCTCCCCCCCAAAAAAAACGGAGTCTGCCTACTGTATTGCTTTGTGCTCTCACCTCTGATTTCACTGGGGGCTGTCCCCCACCACCATCTCGCTCTCTCTGTCAAAGAGGTAACTTACAGCTCCAATTCATAAAGTTCCTTGTCATTCTTCCCTTTAACTTCCAGCTGAGTCTCCATCTGGAGCGCGGAACCCACCACGCTTCCTAATTATGCCTGGGCTGCTAAGACCCACTCGAGAAGGTGTCTAGGGTGAGGCACCTTTCCTATTCGAGAGGGCGCCTGCGGCCTACGTAAGTGGTGCAAACTTCTTGTCTTGAAGTTTGATTGGTCTTCCGCGTAAACCAAGCTACTCAGTCTCTTTTCTCCACCGAATTTTCCTACTGAGCTCTCCTCATACTATTATTCTTGACATCTCTGATTAGCATATAAATAGTCGCCTAGGCCATCTCTCCTTCGAATACCCTGGATCAGTTGGGGCTGGTCCCCGGCAGGTGGCGACCGAACAGGGACCTCAGGAGGCAATACTCAAAGAGCTGAGCAGACACGAACCACGCAATCAGCAGGCAATAAGCATGGAGCTCAGCAGTGACGAATCATGCTGCTCAACTGGCAATAATCAAGCACGTGACCAGGCAGGAATCACGCAGCTCAGCTGGCAATTGTCAAGCAGATGAGCCGACAGGAATCACGCAGCTCAGATGGCAATTGTCATGCAGATGAGCCGGCAGGAATCACGCAGCTCAGCAGGCCCTAATCACGTGACTCTGCAGGCACTGATCACGTGGCTGATCAAGTTCAGATCACGTGACTGAGCATGCACTGATCACGTGGCTATCATGCACTGATGACGTGACTGCGCATGCACTGATGACGTGGCTGATCGGGCACTGATCACATGGCTCATCATGCACTGATCACGTGTTTATCAGGCAATGATCAGTGACTGACAGGCGCTGATCATGGGACTGTGCACGCACTGATCACGTGGCTATCATGCACTGATCACGTGACTGCGCATGCACTGATGACGTGGCTGTTCGGGCACTGATCACGGGTTTATCAGACAGTGATCAGGGGACTGTGCACGCACTGATCAGGTGGCTGATCAGGAACTGACCACCTGACCGCGCATGCAGTGATCACCTGGCTGGTCGTTCACTGATCACGTGTTTATCATACGGTGATCACTTGACTGAGAGGCGCTGATCACCTGACTGTGCCGTCAGGGATCACGTGGCTGAGCAGGCACTGATATCGTGACTGAGCATGCACTGATCATGTGCCGGGAGCCGGGGAGGCATTCCACTCTGGACAAAGGTCATGAGGAAGGAGGCTCGGCATACGCAAATGCGGGATCGAGCCTCAGGAGTCCACCCGGATATTCTCGAGCATCTCCCCCAAAAAAACCGGAGTCTGCCTACTGTATTGCTTTGTGCTCTCACCTCTGATTTCACTGGGGGCTGTCCCCCACCACCATCTCGCTCTCTCTGTCAAAGAGGTAACTTACAGCTCCAATTCATAAAGTTCCTTGTCATTCTTCCCTTTAACTTCCAGCTGAGTCTCCATCTGGAGCGCGGAACCCACCACGCTTCCTAATTATGCCTGGGCTGCTAAGACCCACTCGAGAAGGTGTCTAGGGTGAGGCACCTTTCGCTATTCGAGAGGGCGCCTGCGGCCTACGTAAGTGGTGCAAACTTCTTGTCTTGAAGTTTGATTGGTCTTCCGCGTAAACCAAGCTCCTCAGTCTCTTTTCTCCACCGAATTTTCCTACTGAGCTCTCCTCATACTATTATTCTTGACATCTCTGATTAGCATATAAATAGTCGCCTAGGCCATCTATCCTTCGAATACCCTGGATCAGTTGGGGCTGGTCCCCGGCAGGTGGCGACCGAACAGGGACCTCAGGAGGCAATACTCAAAAAGCTGAGCAGACACGAACCACGCAATCAGCAGGCAATAAGCATGGAGCTCAGCAGTGACGAATCATGCTGCTCAACTGGCAATAATCAAGCACGTGACCAGGCAGGAATCACGCAGCTCAGCTGGCAATTGTCAAGCAGATGAGCCGACAGGAATCACGCAGCTCAGATGGCAATTGTCATGCAGATGAGCCGGCAGGAATCACGCAGCTCAGCAGGCCCTGATCACGTGACTCTGCAGGCACTGATCACGTGGCTGATCAAGTCCAGATCACGTGACTGAGCAGGCACTGATCACGTGGCTATCATGCACTGATGACGTGACTGCATGCACTGATGACGTGGCTGATCGGGCACTGATCACATGGCTCATCATGCACTGATCACGTGAGGCAATGATCAGTGACTGACAGGCGCTGATCATGACTGTGGCACTGATCACGTGGCTATCATGCACTGATCACGTGGCTATCATGCACTGATCACGTGACTGCATGCACTGATGACGTGGCTGTTCGGGCACTGATCACGGGATCAGGCATGATCAGTGACTGACACTGATCAGCACGCACTGATCTGGATCATGCACTGATCACGTGACTGCACTGATCACGCTGATCTGATGACACGCTGGATCACGTGGCTATCATGCACTGATCACGTGACTGCGCATGCACTGATGACGTGGCTGTTCGGGCACTGATCACGGGTTTATCAGGCAGTGATCAGTGACTGACAGGCGCTGATCAGGGGACTGTGCACGCACTGATCAGGTGGCTGATCAGGAACTGACCACCTGATCGCGCATGCAGTGATCACCTGGCTGGTCGTTCACTGATCACGTGTTTATCATACGGTGATCACGTGACTGAGAGGCGCTGATCACGTGACTGTGCCGTCAGTGATCACGTGGCTGAGCAGGCACTGATATCGTGACTGAGCATGCACTGATCATGTGCCGGGAGCCGGGGAGGCATTCCACTCTGGACAAAGGTCATGAGGAAGGAGGCTCGGCATACGCAAATGCGGGATCGAGCCTCAGGAGTCCACCCGGATATTCTCGAGCATCTCCCCCCAAAAAAACCGGAGTCTGCCTACTGTACTGCTTTGTGCTCTCACCTCTGATTTCACTGGGGGCTGTCCCCCACCACCATCTCGCTCTCTCTGTCAAAGAGGTAACTTACAGCTCCAATTCATAAAGTTCCTTGTCATTCTTCCCTTTAACTTCCAGCTGAGTCTCCATCTGGAGCGCGGAACCCACCACGCTTCCTAATTATGCCTGGGCTGCTAAGACCCACTCGAGAAGGTGTCTAGGGTGAGGCAACTTTCGCCATTCGAGAGGGCGCCTGCGGCATACGTAAGTGGTGCAAACTTCTTGTCTTGAAGTTTGATTGGTCTTCCGCGTAAACCAAGCTACTCAGTCTCTTTTCTCCACCGAATTTTCCTACTGAGCTCTCCTCATACTATTATTCTTGACATCTCTGATTAGCACATAAATAGTCGCCTAGGCCATCTCTCCTTCGAATACCCTGGATCAGTTGGGGCTGGTCCCCGGCAGGTGGCGACCGAACAGGGACCTCAGGAGGCAATACTCAAAGAGCTGAGCAGACACGAACCACGCAATCAGCAGGCAATAAGCATGGAGCTCAGCAGTGACGAATCATGCTGCTCAACTGGCAATAATCAAGCACGTGACCAGGCAGGAATCACGCAGCTCAGCTGGCAATTGTCAAGCAGATGAGCCGACAGGAATCACGCAGCTCAGATGGCAATTGTCATGCAGATGAGCCGGCAGGAATCACGCAGCTCAGCAGGCCCTGATCACGTGAATCTGCAGGCACTGATCACGTGGCTGATCAAGTCCAGATCACGTGACTGCATGCACTGATCACGTGGCTGATCACTGTGGCTATCATGCACTGATCACGTGACTGCGCATGCACTGATGACGTGGCTGATCACGGGCACTGATCACGTGGCTCATCATGCACTGCTCATGCACACGCTGTTGCACTGATCAGGCAGGCATGATCAGTGACTGACAGGCGCTGATCATGGGACTGTGCACGCACTGATCACGTGCACTGCTATCATGCACTGATCACTGATCAGGCGTGATCAGTGACTGACAGGCGCTGATCATGGGACTGTGCACGCACTGATCACGTGGCTATCATGCACTGATCACGTGACTGCGCATGCACTGATGACGTGGCTGTTTGTTTATCAGGCAGTGATCAGTGACTGACAGGCGCTGATCAGGGGACTGTGCACGCACTGATCAGGTGGCTGATCAGGAACTGACCACCTGACCGCGCATGCAGTGATCACCTGGCTGGTCGTTCACTGATCACGTGTTTATCATACGGTGATCACGCGACTGAGAGGCGCTGATCACGTGACTGTGCCGTCAGTGATCACGTGGCTGAGCAGGCACTGATATCGTGACTGAGCATGCACTGATCATGTGCCGGGAGCCGGGGAGGCATTCCACTCTGGACAAAGGTCATGAGGAAGGAGGCTCGGCATACGCAAATGCGGGATCGAGCCTCAGGAGTCCACCCGGATATTCTCGAGCATCTCCCCCAAAAAAACCGGAGTCTGCCTACTGTATTGCTTTGTGCTCTCACCTCTGATTTCACTGGGGGCTGTCCCCCACCACCATCTCGCTCTCTCTGTCAAAGAGGTAACTTACAGCTCCAATTCATAAAGTTCCTTGTCATTCTTCCCTTTAACTTCCAGCTGAGTCTCCATCTGGAGCGCGGAACCCACCACGCTTCCTAATTATGCCTGGGCTGCTAAGACCCACTCGAGAAGGTGTCTAGGGTGAGGCACCTTTCGCCATTCGAGAGGGCGCCTGCGGCCTACGTAAGTGGTGCAAACTTCTTGTCTTGAAGTTTGATTGGTCTTCCGCGTAAACCAAGCTACTCAGTCTCTTTTCTCCACCGAATTTTCCTACTGAGCTCTCCTCATACTATTATTCTTGACATCTCTGATTAGCATATAAATAGTCGCCTAGGCCATCTCTCCTTCGAATACCCTGGATCAGTTGGGGCTGGTCCCCGGCAGGTGGCGACCGAACAGGGACCTCAGGAGGCAATACTCAAAGAGCTGAGCAGACACGAACCACGCAATCAGCAGGCAATAAGCATGGAGCTCAGCAGTGACGAATCATGCTGCTCAACTGGCAATAATCAAGCACGTGACCAGGCAGGAATCACGCAGCTCAGCTGGCAATTGTCAAGCAGATGAGCCGACAGGAATCACGCAGCTCAGATGGCAATTGTCATGCAGATGAGCCGGCAGGAATCACGCAGCTCAGCAGGCCCTGATCACGTGACTCTGCAGGCACTGATCACGTGGCTGATCAAGTCCAGATCACGTGACTGAGCATGCACTGATCACGTGGCTATCATGCACTGATGACGTGACTGCGCATGCACTGATGACGTGGCTGATCGGGCACTGATCACATGGCTCATCATGCACTGATCTCGTGTTTATCAGGCAATGATCAGTGACTGACAGGCGCTGATCACGGGACTGTGCACGCACTGATCACGTGGCTATCATGCACTGATCACGTGACTGCGCATGCACTGATGACGTGGCTGTTCGGGCACTGATCACGTGTTTATCAGGCAGTGATCAGTGACTGACAGGCGCTGATCAGGGGACTGTGCACGCACTGATCAGGTGGCTGATCAGGAACTGACCACCTGACCGCGCATGCAGTGATCACCTGGCTGGTCGTTCACTGATCACGTGTTCATCATACGGTGATCACGTGACTGAGAGGCGCTGATCACGTGACTGTGCCGTCAGTGATCACGTGGCTGAGCAGGCACTGATATCGTGACTGAGCATGCACTGATCATGTGCCGGGAGCCGGGGAGGCATTCCACTCTGGACAAAGGTCATGAGGAAGGAGGCTCGGCATACGCAAATGCGGGATCGAGCCTCAGGAGTCCACCCGGATATTCTCGAGCATCTCCCCCCAAAAAAACCGGAGTCTGCCTACTGTATTGCTTTGTGCTCTCACTTCTGATTTCACTGGGGGCTGTCCCCCACCACCATCTCGCTCTCTCTGTCAAAGAGGTAACTTACAGCTCCAATTCATAAAGTTCCTTGTCATTCTTCCCTTTAACTTCCAGCTGAGTCTCCATCTGGAGCGCGGAACCCACCACGCTTCCTAATTATGCCTGGGCTGCTAAGACCCACTCGAGAAGGTGTCTAGGGTGAGGCACCTTTCGCCATTCGAGAGGGCGCCTGCGGCCTACGTAAGTGGTGCAAACTTCTTGTCTTGAAGTTTGATTGGTCTTCCGCGTAAACCAAGCTCCTCAGTCTCTTTTCTCCACCGAATTTTCCTACTGAGCTCTCCTCATACTATTATTCTTGACATCTCTGATTGGCATATAAATAGTCGCCTAGGCCATCTCTCCTTCGAATACCCTGGATCAGTTGGGGCTGGTCCCCGGCAGGTGGCGACCGAACAGGGACCTCAGGAGGCAATACTCAAAGAGCTGAGCAGACACGAACCACGCAATCAGCAGGCAATAAGCATGGAGCTCAGCAGTGACGAATCATGCTGCTCAACTGGCAATAATCAAGCACGTGACCAGGCAGGAATCACGCAGCTCAGCTGGCAATTGTCAAGCAGATGAGCCGACAGGAATCACGCAGCTCAGATGGCAATTGTCATGCAGATGAGCCGGCAGGAATCACGCAGCTCAGCAGGCCCTGATGACGTGACTCTGCAGGCACTGATCACGTGGCTGATCAAGTCCAGATCACGTGACTGAGCAGGCACTGATCACGTGGCACTGATCATGCATGCACTGACGTGGCTGATCGGGCACTGATCACATGGCATCATGCACTGATCACGTGTCAGGCAATGATCAGTGACTGACACTGATCACACTGATCACTGGCATCATGCACTGATCACACTGTTTATCAGGCAATGATCAGTGACTGACAGGCGCTGATCATGGGACTGTGCACGCACTGATCACGTGGCTATCATGCACTGATCACGTGACTGCGCATGCACTGATGACGTGGCTGTTCGGGCACTGATCACGTGTTTATCAGGCAGTGATCAGTGACTGACAGGCGCTGATCAGGGGACTGTGCACGCACTGATCAGGTGGCTGATCAGGAACTGACCACCTGACCGCGCATGCAGTGATCACCTGGCTGGTCGTTCACTGATCACGTGTTTATCATACGGTGATCACGTGACTGAGAGGCGCTGATCACGTGACTGTGCCGTCAGTGATCACGTGGCTGAGCAGGCACTGATATCGTGACTGAGCATGCACTGATCATGTGCCGGAAGCCGGGGAGGCATTCCACTCTGGACAAAGGTCATGAGGAAGGAGGCTCGGCATACGCAAATGCGGGATCGAGCCTCAGGAGTCCACCCGGATATTCTCGAGCATCTCCCCCAAAAAAACCGGAGTCTGCCTACTGTATTGCTTTGTGCTCTCACCTCTGATTTCACTGGGGGCTGTCCCCCACCACCATCTCGCTCTCTCTGTCAAAGAGGTAACTTACAGCTCCAATTCATAAAGTTCCTTGTCATTCTTCCCTTTAACTTCCAGCTGAGTCTCCATCTGGAGCGCGGAACCCACCACGCTTCCTAATTATGCCTGGGCTGCTAAGACCCACTCGAGAAGGTGTCTAGGGTGAGGCACCTTTCGCCATTCGAGAGGGCGCCTGCGGCCTACGTAAGTGGTGCAAACTTCTTGTCTTGAAGTTTGATTGGTCTTCCGCATAAACCAAGCTACTCAGTCTCTTTTCTCCACCGAATTTTCCTACTGAGCTCTCCTCATACTATTATTCTTGACATCTCTGATTAGCATATAAATAGTCGCCTAGGCCATCTCTCCTTCGAATACCCTGGATCAGTTGGGGCTGGTCCCCGGCAGGTGGCGACCGAACAGGGACCTCAGGAGGCAATACTCAAAGAGCTGAGCAGACACGAACCACGCAATCAGCAGGCAATAAGCATGGAGCTCAGCAGTGACGAATCATGCTGCTCAATTGGCAATAATCAAGCACGTGACCAGGCAGGAATCACGCAGCTCAGCTGGCAATTGTCAAGCAGATGAGCCGACAGGAATCACGCAGCTCAGCAGCTCAGATGGCAATCATGTCAGCAGATCACGAGCCAGGCACTGGAATCATGCGATGAGCTCAGCAGGACCCACTGATCACATGGCTCATCATGCACTGATCACGGCAGGCTGATCACGTGGCTGATCAACTGTCGCACTGATCACGTGGATCATGCACTGATCACGTGGCTATCATGCACTGATCACGTGACTATCATGCACTGATGACGCACTGATCACTGCGATCAGTGACTGCACTGATGACGTGGCACTGATCGGGCACTGATCACATGGCTCATCATGCACTGATCACGTGTTTATCAGGCAATGATCAGTGACTAACAGGCGCTGATCATGGGACTGTGCACGCACTGATCACGTGGCTATCATGCACTGATCACGTGACTGCGCATGCACTGATGACGTGGCTGTTCGGGCACTGATCACGGGTTTATCAGGCAGTGATCAGTGACTGACAGGCGCTGATCAGGGGACTGTGCACGCACTGATCAGGTGGCTGATCAGGAACTGACCACCTGACCGCGCATGCAGTGATCACCTGGCTGGTCGTTCACTGATCACGTGTTCATCATACGGTGATCACGTGACTGAGAGGCGCTGATCACGTGACTGTGCCGTCAGTGATCACGTGGCTGAGCAGGCACTGATATCGTGACTGAGCATGCACTGATCATGTGCCGGGAGCCGGGGAGGCATTCCACTCTGGACAAAGGTCATGAGGAAGGAGGCTCGGCATACGCAAATGCGGGATCGAGCCTCAGGAGTCCACCCGGATATTCTCGAGCATCTCCCCCCAAAAAAACCGGAGTCTGCCTACTGTATTGCTTTGTGCTCTCACCTCTGATTTCACTGGGGGCTGTCCCCCACCACCATCTCGCTCTCTCTGTCAAAGAGGTAACTTACAGCTCCAATTCATAAAGTTCCTTGTCATTCTTCCCTTTAACTTCCAGCTGAGTCTCCATCTGGAGCGCGGAACCCACCACGCTTCCTAATTATGCCTGGGCTGCTAAGACCCACTCGAGAAGGTGTCTAGGGTGAGGCACCTTTCGCCATTCGAGAGGGCGCCTGCGGCCTACGTAAGTGGTGCAAACTTCTTGTCTTGAAGTTTGATTGGTCTTCCGCGTAAACCAAGCTCCTCAGTCTCTTTTCTCCACCGAATTTTCCTACTGAGCTCTCCTCATACTATTATTCTTGACATCTCTGATTAGCATATAAATAGTCGCCTAGGCCATCTCTCCTTCGAATACCCTGGATCAGTTGGGGCTGGTCCCCGGCAGGTGGCGACCGAACAGGGACCTCAGGAGGCAATACTCAAAGAGCTGAGCAGACACGAACCACGCAATCAGCAGGCAATAAGCATGGAGCTCAGCAGTGACGAATCATGCTGCTCAACTGGCAATAATCAAGCACGTGACCAGGCAGGAATCACGCAGCTCAGCTGGCAATTGTCAAGCAGATGAGCCGACAGGAATCACGCAGCTCAGATGGCAATTGTCATGCAGATGAGCCGGCAGGAATCACGCAGCTCAGCAGGCCCTGATCACGTGACTCTGCAGGCACTGATCACGTGGCTGATCAAGTCCAGATCACGTGACTGAGCAGGCACTGATCACGTGATCATGCACTGATGACGTGACTGCATGCACTGATGACGTGGCTGATCGGGCACTGATCACATGGCTCATCATCACAGGTGATCTGACAGGCGCTGATCATGATGCACTGATCACGTGGCTATCATGCACTGATCACGTGGATCATGCACTGACGTGACTGCATGCACTGATGACTGTTGCACTGATCACGTCAGGCTGATCAGTGACTGACACTGATGACTGTGCACGCACTGATCACGTGGCTATCATGCACTGATCACGTGACTGCGCATGCACTGATGACGTGGCTGTTCGGGCACTGATCACAGGTTTATCAGGCAGTGATCAGTGACGGACAGGCGCTGATCATGGGACTGTGCACGCACTGATCGCGTGGCTATCATGCACTGATCACGTGACTGCGCATGCACTGATGACGTGGCTGTTCGGGCACTGATCACGGGTTTATCAGGCAGTGATCAGTGACTGACAGGCGCTGATCAGGGGACTGTGCACGCACTGATCAGGTGGCTGATCAGGAACCGACCACCTGACCGCGCATGCAGTGATCACCTGGCTGGTCGTTCACTGATCACGTGTTCATCATACGGTGATCACGTGACTGAGAGGCGCTGATCACGTGACTGTGCCGTCAGTGATCACGTGGCTGAGCAGGCACTGATATCGTGACTGAGCATGCACTGATCATGTGCCGGGAGCCGGGGAGGCATTCCACTCTGGACAAAGGTCATGAGGAAGGAGGCTCGACATACGCAAATGCGGGATCGAGCCTCAGGAGTCCACCCGGATATTCTCGAGCATCTCCCCCCAAAAAAACCGGAGTCTGCCTACTGTATTGCTTTGTGCTCTCACCTCTGATTTCACTGGGGGCTGTCTCCCACCACCATCTCGCTCTCTCTGTCAAAGAGGTAACTTACAGCTCCAATTCATAAAGTTCCTTGTCATTCTTCCCTTTAACTTCCAGTTGAGTCTCCATCTGGAGCGCGGAACCCACCACGCTTCCTAATTATGCCTGGGCTGCTAAGACCCACTCGAGAAGGTGTCTAGGGTGAGGCACCTTTCGCCATTCGAGAGGGCGCCTGCAGCCTACGTAAGTGGTACAAACTTCTTGTCTTGAAGTTTGATTGGTCTTCCGCGTAAACCAAGCTACTCAGTCTCTTTTCTCCACCGAATTTTCCTACTGAGCTCTCCTCATACTATTATTCTTGACATCTCTGATTAGCATATAAATAGTCGCCTAGGCCATCTCTCCTTCGAATACCCTGGATCAGTTGGAGCTGGTCCCCGGCAGGTGGCGACCGAACAGGGACCTCAGGAGGCAATACTCAAAGAGCTGAGCAGACACGAACCACGCAATCAGCAGGCAATAAGCATGGAGATCAGCAGTGACGAATCATGCTGCTCAACTGGCAATAATCAAGCACGTGACCAGGTAGGAATCACGCGGCTCAGCTGGCAATTGTCAAGTAGATGAGCCGACAGGAATCACGCAGCTCAGATGGCAATTGTCATGCAGATGAGCCGGCAGGAATCACGCAGCTCAGCAGGCCCTGATCACGTGACTCTGCAGGCACTGAACACGTGGCTGATCAAGTCCAGATCACGTGACTGAGCAGGCACTGATCACGTGACTATCATGCACTGATGACGAGACTGCGCATGCACTGATGACGTGGCTGATCGGGCACTGATCACATGGCTCATCATGCACTGATCACGTGTTTCTCAGGCAATGATCAGTGACTGACAGGCGCTGATCATGGGACTGTGCACGCACTGATCACGTGGCTATCATGCACTGATCACGTGACTGCGCATGCACTGATAACGTGGCTGTTCGGGCACTGATCACGGGTTTATCAGGCAGTGATCAGTGACTGACAGGCGCTGATCAGGGGACTGTGCACGCACTGATCAGGTGGCTGATCAGGACCTGACCACCTGATCGCGCATGCAGTGATCACCTGGCTGGTCGTTCACTGATCACGTGTTTATCATACGGTGATCACGCGACTGAGAGGCGCTGATCACGTGACTGTGCCGTCAGTGATCACGTGGCTGAGCAGGCACTGATATCGTGACTGAGCATGCACTGATCATGTGCCGGGAGCCGGGGAGGCATTCCACTCTGGACAAAGGTCATGAGGAAGGAGGCTCGGCATACGCAAATGCGGGATCGAGCCTCAGGAGTCCACCCGGATATTCTCGAGCATCTCCCCCCAAAAAAACCGGAGTCTGCCTACTGTATTGCTTTGTGCTCTCACCTCTGATTTCACTGGGGGCTGTCCCCCACCACCATCTCGCTCTCTCTGTCAAAGAGGTAACTTACAGCTCCAATTCATAAAGTTCCTTGTCATTCTTCCCTTTAACTTCCAGCTGAGTCTCCATCTGGAGCGCGGAACCCACCACGCTTCCTAATTATGCCTGGGCTGCTAAGACCCACTCGAGAAGGTGTCTAGGGTGAGGCAGCTTTCGCCATTCGAGAGGGCGCCTGCGGCCTACGTAAGTGGTGCAAACTTCTTGTCTTGAAGTTTGATTGGTCTTCCGCGTAAACCAAGCTCCTCAGTCTCTTTTCTCCACCGAATTTTCCTACTGAGCTCTCCTCATACTATTATTCTTGACATCTCTGATTAGCACATAAATAGTCGCCTAGGCCATCTCTCCTTCGAATACCCTGGATCAGTTGGGGCTGGTCCCCGGCAGGTGGCGACCGAACAGGGACCTCAGGAGGCAATACTCAAAGAGCTGAGCAGACACGAACCACGCAATCAGCAGGCAATAAGCATGGAGCTCAGCAGTGACGAATCATGCTGCTCAACTGGCAATAATCAAGCACGTGACCAGGCAGGAATCACCCAGCTCAGCTGGCAATTGTCAAGCAGATGAGCCGACAGGAATCACGCAGCTCAGATGGCAATTGTCATGCAGATGAGCCGGCAGGAATCACGCAGCTCAGCAGGCCCTGATCACGTGACTCTGCAGGCACTGATCACGTGGCTGATCAAGTCCAGATCACGTGACTGAGCAGGCACTGATTACGTGGCTATCATGCACTGATGACGTGACTGCGCATGCACTGATGACGTGGCTGATCGGGCACTGATCACATGGCTCATCATGCACTGATCACGTGTTTCTCAGGCAATGATCAGTGACTGACAGGCGCTGATCATGGGACTGTGCACGCACTGATCACGTGGCTATCATGCACTGATCACGTGACTGCGCATGACCTGATGACGTGGCTGTTCGGGCACTGATCACGGGTTTATCAGGCAGTGATCAGTGACTGACAGGCGCTGATCAGGGGACTGTGCACGCACTGATCAGGTGGCTGATCAGGAACTAACCACCTGACCGCGCATGCAGTGATCACCTGGCTGGTCGTTCACTGATCACGTGTTCATCATACGGTGATCACGTGACTGAGAGGCGCTGATCACGTGACTGTGCCGTCAGTGATCACGTGGCTGAGCAGGCACTGATATCGTGACTGAGCATGCACTGATCATGTGCCGGGAGCCGGGGAGGCATTCCACTCTGGACAAAGGTCATGAGGAAGGAGGCTCGGCATACGCAAATGCGGGATCGAGCCTCAGGAGTCCACCCGGATATTCTCGAGCATCTCCCCCAAAAAAACCGGAGTCTGCCTACTCTATTGCTTTGTGCTCTCACCTCTGATTTCACTGGGGGCTGTCCCCCACCACCACCCCGCTCTCTCTGTCAAAGAGGTAACTTACAGCTCCAATTCATAAAGTTCCTTGTCATTCTTCCCTTTAACTTCGAGCTGAGTCTCCATCTGGAGCGCGGAACCCACCACGCTTCCTAATTATGCCTGGGCTGCTAAGACCCACTCGAGGAGGTGTCTAGGGTGAGGCACCTTTCGCCATTCGAGAGGGCGCCTGCGGCCTACGTAAGTGGTGCAAACTTCTTGTCTTGAAGTTTGATTGGTCTTCCGCGTAAACCAAGCTCCTCAGTCTCTTTTCTCCACCGAATTTTCCTACTGAGCTCTCCTCATACTATTATTCTTGACATCTCTGATTAGCACATAAATAGTCGCCTAGGCCATCTCTCCTTCGAATACCCTGGATCAGTTGGGGCTGGTCCCCGGCAGGTGGCGACCGAACAGGGACCTCAGGAGGCAATTCTCAAAGAGCTGAGCAGACACGAACCACGCAATCAGCAGGCAATAAGCATGGAGCTCAGCAGTGACGAATCATGCTGCTCAACTGGCAATAATCAAGCACGTGACCAGGCAGGAATCACGCAGCTCAGCTGGCAATTGTCAAGCAGATGAGCCGACAGGAATCACGCAGCTCACGCAGATGAGCCAACAGGAATCACGCAGCTCAGGCAATTGTCATGCAGATGAGCCGGCAGGAATCACGCAGCTCAGCAGGCCCTGATCACGTGACTCTGCAGGCACTGATCACGTGGCTGATTAAGTCCAGATCACGTGACTGAGCAGGCACTGATCACGTGGCTATCATGCACTGATGACGAGACTGCGCATGCACTGATGACGTGGCTGATCGGGCACTGATCACATGGCTCATCATGCACTGATCTCGTGTTTATCAGGCAATGATCAGTGACTGACAGGCGCTGATCATGGGACTGTGCACGCACTGATCACGTGGCTATCATGCACTGATCACGTGACTGCGCATGCACTGATGACGTGGCTGTTCGGGCACTGATCACGGGTTTCTCAGGCAGTGATCAGTGACTGACAGGCGCTGATCAGGGGACTGTGCACGCACTGATCAGGTGGCTGATCAGGAGCTGACCACCTGACCGCGCATGCAGTGATCACCTGGCTGGTCGTTCACTGATCACGTGTTTATCATACGGTGATCACGTGACTGAGAGGCGCTGACCACGTGACTGTGCCGTCAGTGATCTCGTGGCTGAGCAGGCACTGATATCGTGACTGAGCATGCACTGATCATGTGCCGGGAGCTGGGGAGGCATTCCACTCTGGACAAAGGTCATGAGGAAGGAGGCTCGGCATACGCAAATGCGGGATCGAGCCTCAGGAGTCCACCCGGATATTCTCGAGCATCTCCCCCCAAAAAAACCGGAGTCTGCCTACTGTATTGCTTTGTGCTCTCACCTCTGATTTCACTGGGGGCTGTCCCCCACCACCATCTCGCTCTCTCTGTCAAAGAGGTAACTTACAGCTCCAATTCATAAAGTTCCTTGTCATTCTTCCCTTTAACTTCCAGCTGAGTCTCCATCTGGAGCGCGGAACCCACCACGCTTCCTAATTATGCCTGGGCTGCTAAGACCCACTCAAGGAGGTGTCTAGGGTGAGGCAACTTTCGCCATTCGAGAGGGCGCCTGCGGCCTACGTTAGTGGTGCAAACTTCTTGTCTTGAAGTTTGATTGGTCTTCCGCGTAAACCAAGCTCCTCAGTCTCTTTTCTCCACCGAATTTTCCTACTGAGCTCTCCTCATACTATTATTCTTGACATCTCTGATTAGCACATAAATAGTCGCCTAGGCCATCTCTCCTTCGAATACCCTGGATCAGTTGGGGCTGGTCCCCGGCAGGTGGCGACTGAACAGGGACCTCAGGAGGCAATACTCAAAGAGCTGAGCAGACACGAACCACGCAATCAGCAGGCAATAAGCATGGAGCTCAGCAGTGACGAATCATGCTGCTCAACTGGCAACAATCAAGCACGTGACCAGGCAGGAATCACGCAGCTCAGCTGGCAATTGTCAAGCAGATGAGCTGACAGGAATCACGCAGCTCAGATGGCAATTGTCATGCAGATGAGCCGGCAGGAATCACGCAGCTCAGCAGGCCCTGATCACGTGACTCTGCAGGCACTGATCACGTGGCTGATCAAGTCCAGATCACGTGACTGAGCAGGCACTGATCACGTGGCTATCATGCACTGATGACGTGACTGCGCATGCACTGATGACGTGGCTGATCGGGTACTGATCACATGGCTCATCATGCACTGATCACGTGTTTCTCAGGCAATGATCAGTGACTGACAGGCGCTGATCATGGGACTGTGCACGCACTGATCACGTGGCTATCATGCACTGATCACGTGACTGCGCATGCACTGATGACGTGGCTGTTCGGGCACTGATCACGGGTTTATCAGGCAGTGATCAGTGACTGACAGGCGCTGATCAGGGGACTGTGCACGCACTGATCAGGTGGCTGATCAGGAACTGACGACCTGACCGCGCATGCAGTGATCACCTGGCTGGTCGTTCACTGATCACGTGTTCATCATACGGTGATCACGTGACTGAGAGGCGCTGATCACGTGACTGTGCCGTCAGTGATCACGTGGCTGAGCAGGCACTGATATCGTGACTGAGCATGCACTGATCATGTGCCGGGAGCCGGGGAGGCATTCCACTCTGGACAAAGGTCATGAGGAAGGAGGCTCGGCATACGCAAATGCGGGATCGAGCCTCAGGAGTCCACCCGGATATTCTCGAGCATCTCCCCCCAAAAAAACCGGAGTCTGCCTACTGTATTGCTTTGTGCTCTCACCTCTGATTTCACTGGGGGCTGTCCCCCACCACCATCTCGCTCTCTCTGTCAAAGAGGTAACTTACAGCTCCAATTCATAAAGTTCCTTGTCATTCTTCCCTTTAACTTCCAGCTGAGTCTCCATCTGGAGCGCGGAACCCACCACGTTTCCTAATTATGCCTGGGCTGCTAAGACCCACTCGAGAAGGTGTCTAGGCTGAGGCACCTTTCACCATTCGAGAGGGCGCCTGCGGCCTACGTAAGTGGTGCAAACTTCTTGTCTTGAAGTTTGATTGGTCTTCCGCGTAAACCAAGCTCCTCAGTCTCTTTTCTCCACCGAATTTTCCTACTGAGCTCTCCTCATACTATTATTCTTGACATCTCTGATTAGCACATAAATAGTCGCCTAGGCCATCTCTCCTTCGAATACCCTGGATCAGTTGGGGCTGGTCCCCGGCAGGTGGCGACCGAACAGGGACCTCAGGAGGCAATACTCAAAGAGCTGAGCAGACACGAACCACGCAATCAGCAGGCAATAAGCATGGAGCTCAGCAGTGACGAATTATGCTGCTCAACTGGCAATAATCAAGCACGTGACCAGGCAGGAATCACGCAGCTCAGCTGGCAAATGTCAAGCAGATGAGCCGACAGGAATCACGCAGCTCAGATGGCAATTGTCATGCAGATGAGCCGGCAGGAATCACGCAGCTCAGCAGGCCCTGATCACGTGACTCTGCAGGCACTGATCACGTGGCTGATCAAGTCCAGATCACGTGACTGAGCAGGCACTGATCACGTGGCTATCATGCACTGATGACGAGACTGCGCATGCACTGATGACGTGGCTGATCGGGCACTGATCACATGGCTCATCATGCACTGATCACGTGTTTCTCAGGCAATGATCAGTGACTGACAGGCGCTGATCATGGGACTGTGCACGCACTGATCACGTGGCTATCATGCACTGATCACGTGACTGCGCATGCACTGATGACGTGGCTGTTCGGGCACTGATCACGGGTTTATCAGGCAGTGATCAGTGACTGACAGGCGCTGATCAGGGGACTGTGCACGCACTGATCAGGTGGCTGATCAGGAACTGACCACCTGACCGCGCATGCAGTGATCACCTGGCTGGTCGTTCACTGATCACGTGTTCATCATACGGTGATCACATGACTGAGAGGCGCTGATCACGTGACTGTGCCGTCAGTGATCACGTGGCTGAGCAGGCACTGATATCGTGACTGAGCATGCACTGATCATGTGCCGGGAGCCGGGGAGGCATTCCACTCTGGACAAAGGTCATGAGGAAGGAGGCTCCGCATACGCAAATGCGGGATCGAGCCTCAGGAGTCCACCCGGATATTCTCGAGCATCTCCCCCAAAAAAACCGGAGTCTGCCTACTCTATTGCTTTGTGCTCTCACCTCTGATTTCACTGGGGGCTGTCCCCCACCACCATCTCGCTCTCTCTGTCAAAGTGGTAACTTACAGCTCCAATTCATAAAGTTCCTTGTCATTCTTCCCTTTAACTTCCAGCTGAGTCTTCATCTGGAGCGCGGAACCCACCACGCTTCCTAATTATGCCTGGGCTGCTAAGACCCACTCGAGGAGGTGTCTAGGGTGAGGCACCTTTCGCCATTCGAGAGGGCGCCTGCGGCCTACGCAAGTGGTGCAAACTTCTTGTCTTGAAGTTTGATTGGTCTTCCGCGTAAACCAAGCTCCTCAGTCTCTTTTCTCCACCGAATTTTCCTACTGAGCTCTCCTCATACTATTATTCTTGACATCTCTGATTAGCATATAAATAGTCGCCTAGGCCATCTCTCCTTCGAATACCCTGGATCAGTTGGGGCTGGTCCCCGGCAGGTGGCGACCGAACAGGGACCTCAGGAGGCAATACTCAAAGAGCTGAGCAGACACGAACCACGCAATCAGCAGGCAATAAGCATGGAGCTCAGCAGTGACGAATCATGCTGCTCAACTGGCAATAATCAAGCACGTGACCAGGCAGGAATCACGCAGCTCAGCTGGCAATTGTCAAGCAGATGAGCCGACAGGAATCACGCAGCTCAGATGGCAATTGTCATGCAGATGAGCCGGCAGGAATCACGCAGCTCAGCAGGCCCTGATCACGTGACTCTGCAGGCACTGATCACGTGGCTGATCAAGTCCAGATCACGTGACTGAGCAGGCACTGATCACGTGGCTATCATGCACTGATGACGGGACTGCGCATGCACTGATGACGTGGCTGATCGGGCACTGATCACATGGCTCATCATGCACTGATCTCGTGTTTATCAGGCAATGATCAGTGACTGACAGGCGCTGATCATGGGACTGTGCACGCACTGATCACGTGGCTATCATGCACTGATCACGTGACTGCGCATGCACTGATGACGTGGCTGTTCGGGCACTGATCACGGGTTTATCAGGCAGTAATCAGTGACTGACAGGCGCTGATCAGGGGACTGTGCACGCACTGATCAGGTGGCTGATCAGGAACTGACCACCTGACCGCGCATGCAGTGATCACCTGGCTGGTCGTTCACTGATCACGTGTTCATCATACGGTGATCACGTGACTGAGAGGCGCTGATCACGTGACTGTGCCGTCAGTGATCACGTGGCTGAGCAGGCACTGATATCGTGACTGAGCATGCACTGATCATGTGCCGGGAGCCGGGGAGGCATTCCACTCTGGACAAAGGTCATGAGGAAGGAGGCTCGGCATTCGCAAATGCGGGATCCAGCCTCAGGAGTCCACCCGGGTATTCTCGAGCATCTCCCCCCAAAAAACCGGAGTCTGCCTACTGTATTGCTTTGTGCTCTCACCTCTGATTTCACTGGGGGCTGTCCCCCACCACCATCCCGCTCTCTCTGTCAAAGAGGTAACTTACAGCTCCAATTCTTAAAGTTCCTTGTCATTCTTCCCTTTAACTTCCAGCTGAGTCTCCATCTGGAGCGCGGAACCCACCACGCTTCCTAATTATGCCTGGGCTGCTAAGACCCACTCGAGAAGGTGTCTAGGGTGAGGCACCTTTCGCCATTCGACAGGGCGCCTGCGGCCTACGTAAGTGGTGCAAACTTCTTGTCTTGAAGTTTGATTGGTCTTCCGCGTAAACCAAGCTACTCAGTTTCTTTTCTCCACCGAATTTTCCTACTGAGCTCTCCTCATACTATTATTCTTGACATCTCTGATTAGCATATAAATAGTCGCCTAGGCCATCTCTCCTTCGAATACCCTGGATCAGTTGGGGCTGGTCCCCGGCTGGTGGCGACCGAACAGGGACCTCAGGAGGCAATACACAAAGAGCTGAGCAGACACGAACCACGCAATCAGCAGGCAATAAGCATGGAGCTCAGCAGTGACGAATCATGCTGCTCAACTGGCAATAATCAAGCACGGGACCAGGCAGGAATCACGCAGCTCAGCTGGCAATTGTCAAGCAGATGAGCCGACAGGAATCACGCAGCTCAGATGGCAATTGTCATGCAGATGAGCCGGCAAGAATCACGCAGCTCAGCAGGCCCTGATCACGTGACTCTGCAGGCACTGATCACGTGGCTGATCAAGTCCAGATCACGTGACTGAGCAGGCACTGATCACGTGGCTATCATGCACTGATGACCTGACTGCGCATGCACTGATGACGTGGCTGATCGGGCACTGATCACATGGCTCATCATGCACTGATCACGTGTTTATCAGGCAATGATCAGTGACTGACAGGCGCTGATCATGGGACTGTGCACGCACTGATCACGTGGCTATCATGCACTGATCACGTGACTGCGCATGCACTGATGACGTGGCTGTTCGGGCACTGATCACGGGTTTATCAGGCAGTGATCAGTGACTGACAGGCGCTGATCAGGGGACTGTGCACGCACTGATCAGGTGGCTGATCAGGAACTGACCACCTGACCGCGCATGCAGTGATCACCTGGCTGGTCGTTCACTGATCACGTGTTCATCATACGGTGATCACGTGACTGAGAGGCGCTGATCACGTGACTGTGCCGTCAGTGATCACGTGGCTGAGCAGGCACTGATATCGTGACTGAGCATGCACTGATCATGTGCCGGGAGCCGGGGAGGCATTCCACTCTGGACAAAGGTCATGAGGAAGGAGGCTCGGCATACGCAAATGCGGGATCGAGCCTCAGGAGTCCACCCGGGTATTCTCGAGCATCTCCCCCCAAAAAAACCGGAGTCTGCCTACTGTATTGCTTTGTGCTCTCACCTCTGATTTCACTGGGGGCTGTCCCCCACCACCATCTCGCTCTCTCTGTCAAAGAGGTAACTTACAGCTCCAATTCATAAAGTTCCTTGTCATTCTTCCCTTTAACTTCCAGCTGAGTCTCCATCTGGAGCGCGGAACCCACCACGCTTCCTAATTATGCCTGGGCTGCTAAGACCCACTCGAAAAGGTGTCTAGGGTGAGGCACCTTTCGCCATTCGAGAGGGCGCCTGCGGCCTACGTAAGTGGTGCAAACTTCTTGTCTTGAAGTTTGATTGGTCTTCCGCGTAAACCAAGCTCCTCAGTCTCTTTTCTCCACCGAATTTTCCTACTGAGCTCTTCTCATACTATTATTCTTGGCATCTCTGATTAGCATATAAATAGTCGACTAGGCCATCTCTCCTTCGAATACCCTGGATCATTTGGGGCTGGTCCCCGGCAGGTGGCGACCGAACAGGGACCTCAGGAGGCAATACTCAAAGAGCTGAGCGGACACGAACCACGCAATCAGCAGGCAATAAGCATGGAGCTCAGCAGTGACGAATCATGCTGCTCAACTGGCAATAATCAAGCACGTGACCAGGCAGGAATCACGCAGCTCAGCTGGCAATTGTCAAGCAGATGAGCCGACAGGAATCACGCAGCTCAGATGGCAATTGTCATGCAGATGAGCCGGCAGGAATCACGCAGCTCAGCATGAGCCGGCAGGAATCACGCAGCTCAGCAGGCCCTGATCACGTGACTCTGCAGGCACTGATCACGTGGCTGATCAAGTCCAGATCACGTGACTGAGCAGGCACTGATCACGTGGCTATCATGCACTGATGACGTGACTGCGCATGCACTGATGACGTGGCTGATCGTGCACTGATCACATGGCTCATCATGCACTGATCACGTGTTTCTCAGGCAATGATCAGTGACTGACAGGCGCTGGTCATGGGACTGTGCACGCACTGATCACGTGGCTATCATGCACTGATCATCATCATGCACTGATCACGTGACTGCATGCACTGATGACGTGGCTGTTCGGGCACTGATCACGGGTTTATCAGGCAGTGATCAGTGACTGTGATCAGTGCACTGATCAGGCATGCACTGATCACAGCATGCACTGGACTGTGATCACGCAGGCTGATCAGTGACTGGCTGATGACTGTGCACGCACTGACCATGCACTGATCACGTGACGCATGCACAGCACTGATCACATCAGGCAGTGATGTGACTGACAGGCGCTGATCGACTGTCACTGATCAGGTGGCTGATCAGGTGTTGCAGTGATCATCACTGATCACGTGATCATACGGTGATCACGTGACTGAGAGGCGCTGATCACGTGACTGTGCCGTCAGTGATCACGTGGCTGAGCAGGCACTGATATCGTGACTGAGCATGCACTGATCATGTGCCGGGAGCCGGGGAGGCATTCCACTCTGGACAAAGGTCATGAGGAAGGAGGCTCGGAATACGCAAATGCGGGATCGAGCCTCAGGAGTCCACCCGGATATTCTCGAGCATCTCCCCCCAAAAACACCGGAGTCTGCCTACTGTATTGCTTTGTGCTCTCACCTCTGATTTCACTGGGGGCTGTCTCCCACCACCATCTCGCTCTCTCTGTCAAAGAGGTAACTTACAGCTCCAATTCATAAAGTTCCTTGTCATTCTTCCCTTTAACTTCCAGCTGAGTCTCCATCTGCAGCGCGGAACCCACCACGCTTCCTAATTATGCCTGGGCTGCTAAGACCCACTCGAGAAGGTGTCTAGGGTGAGGCACCTTTCGCCATTCGAGAGGGCGCCTGCAGCCTACGTAAGTGGTGCAAACTTCTTGTCTTGAAGTTTGATTGGTCTTCCGCGTAAACCAAGCTACTCAGTCTCTTTTCTTCACCGAATTTCCTACTGAGCTCTCCTCATACTATTATTCTTGACATCTCTGATTAGCATATAAATAGTCGCCTAGGCCATCTCTCCTTCGAATACCCTGGATCAGTTGGGGCTGGTCCCCGGCAGGTGGCGACCGAACAGGGACCTCAGGAGGCAATACTCAAAGAGCTGAGCAGACACAAACCACGCAATCAGCAGGCAATAAGCATGGAGCTCAGCAGTGACAAATCATGCTGCTCAACTGGCAATAATCAAGCACGTGACCAGGTAGGAATCACGCGGCTCAGCTGGCAATTGTCAAGCAGATGAGCCGACAGGAATCACGCAGCTCAGATGGCAATTGTCATGCAGATGAGCCGGCAGTAATCACGCAGCTCAGCAGGCCCTGATCACGTGACTCTGCAGGCACTGATCACGTGGCTGATCAAGTCCAGATCACGTGACTGAGCAGGCACTGATCACGTGACTATCATGCACTGATGACGAGACTGCGCATGCACTGATGACGTGGCTGATCGGGCACTGATCACATGGCTCATCATGCACTGATCACGTGTTTCTCAGGCAATGATCAGTGACTGACAGGCGCTGATCATGGGACTGTGCACGCACTGATCACGTGGCTATCATGCACTGATCACGTGACTGCGCATGCACTGATAACGTGGCTGTTCGGGCACTGATCACGGGTTTATCAGGCAGTGATCAGTGACTGACAGGCGCTGATCAGGGGACTGTGCACGCACTGATCAGGTGGCTGCTCAGGAACTGACCACCTGACCGCGCATGCAGTGATCACCTGGCTGGTCGTTCACTGATCACGTGTTTATCATACGGTGATCACGTGACTGAGAGGCGCTGATCACGTGATTGTGCCGTCAGTGATCACGTGGCTGAGCAGGCACTGATATCGTGACTGAGCATGCACTGATCATGTGCCGGGAGCCGGGGAGGCATTCCACTCTGGACAAAGGTCATGAGGAAGGAGGCTCGGCATACACAAATGCGGGATCGAGCCTCAGGAGTCCACCCGGATATTCTCGAGCATCTCCCTCAAAAAAAACCGGAGTCTGCCTACTGTATTGCTTTGTGCTCTCACCTCTGATTTCACTGGGGGCTGTCCCCCACCACCATCTCGCTCTCTCTGTCAAAGAGGTAACTTACAGCTCCAATTCATAAAGTTCCTTGTCATTCTTCCCTTTAACTTCCAGCTGAGTCTCCATCTGGAGCGCGGAACCCACCACGCTTCCTAATTATGCCTGGGCTGCTAAGACCCACTCGAGAAGGTGTCTAGGGTGAGGCAGCTTTCGCCATTCGAGAGGGCGCCTGCGGCCTACGTAAGTGGTGCAAACTTCTTGTCTTGAAGTTTGATTGGTCTTCCGCGTAAACCAAGCTCCTCAGTCTCTTTTCTCCACCGAATTTTCCTACTGAGCTCTCCTCATACTATTATTCTTGACATCTCTGATTAGCACATAAATAGTCGCCTAGGCCATCTCTCCTTCGAATACCCTGGATCAGTTGGGGCTGGTCCCCGGCAGGTGGCGACCGAACAGGGACCTCAGGAGGCAATACTCAAAGAGCTGAGCAGACACGAACCACGCAATCAGCAGGCAATAAGCATGGAGCTCAGCAGTGACGAATCATGCTGCTCAACTGGCAATAATCAAGCACGTGACCAGGCAGGAATCACCCAGCTCAGCTGGCAATTGTCAAGCAGATGAGCCGACAGGAATCACGCAGCTCAGATGGCAATTGTCATGCAGATGAGCCGGCAGGAATCACGCAGCTCAGCAGGCCCTGATCACGTGACTCTGCAGGCACTGATCACGTGGCTGATCAAGTACAGATCACGTGACTGAGCAGGCACTGATCACGTGGCTATCATGCACTGATGACGAGACTGCGCATGCACTGATGACGTGGCTGATCGGGCACTGATCACATGGCTCATCATGCACTGATCACGTGTTTCTCAGGCAATGATCAGTGACTGACAGGCGCTGATCATGGGACTGTGCACGCACTGATCACGTGGCTATCATGCACTGATCACGTGACTGCGCATGACCTGATGACGTCGCTGTTCGGGCACTGATCACGGGTTTATCAGGCAGTGATCAGTGACTGACAGGCGCTGATCAGGGGACTGTGCACGCACTGATCAGGTGGCTGATCAGGAACTAACCACCTGACCGCGCATGCAGTGATCACCTGGCTGGTCGTTCACTGATCACGTGTTCATCATACGGTGATCACGTGACTGAGAGGCGCTGATCACGTGACTGTGCCGTCAGTGATCACGTGGCTGAGCAGGCACTGATATCGTGACTGAGCATGCACTGATCATGTGCCGGGAGCCGGGGAGGCATTCCACTCTGGACAAAGGTCATGAGGAAGGAGGCTCGGCATACGCAAATGCGGGATCGAGCCTCAGGAGTCCACCCGGATATTCTCGAGCATCTCCCCCCAAAAAAACCGGAGTCTGCCTACTCTATTGCTTTGTGCTCTCACCTCTGATTTCACTGGGGGCTGTCCCCCACCACCACCCCGCTCTCTCTGTCAAAGAGGTAACTTACAGCTCCAATTCATAAAGTTCCTTGTCATTCTTCCCTTTAACTTCGAGCTGAGTCTCCATCTGGAGCGCGGAACCCACCACGCTTCCTAATTATGCCTGGGCTGCTAAGACCCACTCGAGGAGGTGTCTAGGGTGAGGCACCTTTCGCCATTCGAGAGGGCGCCTGCGGCCTACGTAAGTGGTGCAAACTTCTTGTCTTGAAGTTTGATTGGTCTTCCGCGTAAACCAAGCTCCTCAGTCTCTTTTCTCCACCGAATTTTCCTACTGAGCTCTCCTCATACTATTATTCTTGACATCTCTGATTAGCACATAAATAGTCGCCTAGGCCATCTCTCCTTCGAATACCCTGGATCAGTTGGGGCTGGTCCCCGGCAGGTGGCGACCGAACAGGGACCTCAGGAGGCAATTCTCAAAGAGCTGAGCAGACACGAACCACGCAATCAGCAGGCAATAAGCATGGAGCTCAGCAGTGACGAATCATGCTGCTCAACTGGCAATAATCAAGCACGTGACCAGGCAGGAATCACGCAGCTCAGCTGGCAATTGTCAAGCAGATGAGCCGACAGGAATCACGCAGCTCAGATGGCAATTGTCATGCAGATGAGCCGGCAGGAATCACGCAGCTCAGCAGGCCCTGATCACGTGACTCTGCAGGCACTGATCACGTGGCTGATTAAGTCCAGATCACGTGACTGAGCAGGCACTGATCACGTGGCTATCATGCACTGATGACGAGACTGCGCATGCACTGATGACGTGGCTGATCGGGCACTGATCACATGGCTCATCATGCACTGATCTCGTGTTTATCAGGCAATGATCAGTGACTGACAGGCGCTGATCATGGGACTGTGCACGCACTGATCACGTGGCTATCATGCACTGATCACGTGACTGCGCATGCACTGATGACGTGGCTGTTCGGGCACTGATCACGGGTTTCTCAGGCAGTGATCAGTGACTGACAGGCGCTGATCAGGGGACTGTGCACGCACTGATCAGGTGGCTGATCAGGAACTGACCACCTGACCGCGCATGCAGTGATCACCTGGCTGGTCGTTCACTGATCACGTGTTTATCATACGGTGATCACGTGACTGAGAGGCGCTGATCACGTGACTGTGCCGTCAGTGATCTCGTGGCTGAGCAGGCACTGATATCGTGACTGAGCATGCACTGATCATGTGCCGGGAGCTGGGGAGGCATTCCACTCTGGACAAAGGTCATGAGGAAGGAGGCTCGGCATACGCAAATGCGGGATCGAGCCTCAGGAGTCCACCCGGATATTCTCGAGCATCTCCCCCAAAAAAACCGGAGTCTGCCTACTGTATTGCTTTGTGCTCTCACCTCTGATTTCACTGGGGGCTGTCCCCCACCACCATCTCGCTCTCTCTGTCAAAGAGGTAACTTACAGCTCCAATTCATAAAGTTCCTTGTCATTCTTCCCTTTAACTTCCAGCTGAGTCTCCATCTGGAGCGCGGAACCCACCACGCTTCCTAATTATGCCTGGGCTGCTAAGACCCACTCAAGGAGGTGTCTAGGGTGAGGCAACTTTCGCCATTCGAGAGGGCGCCTGCGGCCTACGTTAGTGGTGCAAACTTCTTGTCTTGAAGTTTGATTGGTCTTCCGCGTAAACCAAGCTCCTCAATCTCTTTTCTCCACCGAATTTTCCTACTGAGCTCTCCTCATACTATTATTCTTGACATCTCTGATTAGCACATAAATAGTCGCCTAGGCCATCTCTCCTTCGAATACCCTGGATCAGTTGGGGCTGGTCCCCGGCAGGTGGCGACTGAACAGGGACCTCAGGAGGCAATACTCAAAGAGCTGAGCAGACACGAACCACGCAATCAGCAGGCAATAAGCATGGAGCTCAGCAGTGACGAATCATGCTGCTCAACTGGCAATAATCAAGCACGTGACCAGGCAGAATCACGCAGCTCAGCTGGCAATTGTCAAGCAGATGAGCTGACAGGAATCACGCAGCTCAGATGGCAATTGTCATGCAGATGAGCCGGCAGGAATCACGCAGCTCAGCAGGCCCTGATCACGTGACTCTGCAGGCACTGATCACGTGGCTGATCAAGTCCAGATCACGTGACTGAGCAGGCACTGATCACGTGGCTATCATGCACTGATGACGTGACTGCGCATGCACTGATGACGTGGCTGATCGGGCACTGATCACATGGCTCATCATGCACTGATCACGTGTTTCTCAGGCAATGATCAGTGACTGACAGGCGCTGATCATGGGACTGTGCACGCACTGATCACGTGGCTATCATGCACTGATCACGTGACTGCGCATGCACTGATGACGTGGCTGTTCGGGCACTGATCACGGGTTTATCAGGCAGTGATCAGTGACTGACAGGCGCTGATCAGGGGACTGTGCACGCACTGATCAGGTGGCTGATCAGGAACTGACCACCTGACCGCGCATGCAGTGATCACCTGGCTGGTTGTTCACTGATCACGTGTTCATCATACGGTGATCACGTGACTGAGAGGCGCTGATCACGTGACTGTGCCGTCAGTGATCACGTGGCTGAGCAGGCACTGATATCGTGACTGAGCATGCACTGATCATGTGCCGGGAGCCGGGGAGGCATTCCACTCTGGACAAAGGTCATGAGGAAGGAGGCTCGGCATACGCAAATGCGGGATCGAGCCTCAGGAGTCCACCCGGATATTCTCGAGCATCTCCCCCCAAAAAAACCGGAGTCTGCCTACTGTATTGCTTTGTGCTCTCACCTCTGATTTCACTGGGGGCTGTCCCCCACCACCATCTCGCTCTCTCTGTCAAAGAGGTAACTTACAGCTCCAATTCATAAAGTTCCTTGTCATTCTTCCCTTTAACTTCCAGCTGAGTCTCCATCTGGAGCGCGGAACCCACCACGTTTCCTAATTATGCCTGGGCTGCTAAGACCCACTCGAGAAGGTGTCTAGGCTGAGGCACCTTTCACCATTCGAGAGGGCGCCTGCGGCCTACGTAAGTGGTGCAAACTTCTTGTCTTGAAGTTTGATTGGTCTTCCGCGTAAACCAAGCTCCTCAGTCTCTTTTCTCCACCGAATTTTCCTACTGAGCTCTCCTCATACTATTATTCTTGACATCTCTGATTAGCACATAAATAGTCGCCTAGGCCATCTCTCCTTCGAATACCCTGGATCAGTTGGGGCTGGTCCCCGGCAGGTGGCGACCGAACAGGGACCTCAGGAGGCAATACTCAAAGAGCTGAGCAGACACGAACCACGCAATCAGCAGGCAATAAGCATGGAGCTCAGCAGTGACGAATTATGCTGCTCAACTGGCAATAATCAAGCACGTGACCAGGCAGGAATCACGCAGCTCAGCTGGCAAATGTCAAGCAGATGAGCCGACAGGAATCACGCAGCTCAGATGGCAATTGTCATGCAGATGAGCCGGCAGGAATCACGCAGCTCAGCAGGCCCTGATCACGTGACTCTGCAGGCACTGATCACGTGGCTGATCAAGTCCAGATCACGTGACTGAGCAGGCACTGATCACGTGGCTATCATGCACTGATGACGAGACTGCGCATGCACTGATGACGTGGCTGATCGGGCACTGATCACATGGCTCATCATGCACTGATCACGTGTTTCTCAGGCAATGATCAGTGACTGACAGGCGCTGATCATGGGACTGTGCACGCACTGATCACGTGGCTATCATGCACTGATCACGTGACTGCGCATGCACTGATGACGTGGCTGTTCGGGCACTGATCACGGGTTTATCAGGCAGTGATCAGTGACTGACAGGCGCTGATCAGGGGACTGTGCACGCACTGATCCGGTGGCTGATCAGGAACTGACCACCTGACCGCGCATGCAGTGATCACCTGGCTGGTCGTTCACTGATCACGTGTTCATCATACGGTGATCACATGACTGAGAGGCGCTGATCACGTGACTGTGCCGTCAGTGATCACGTGGCTGAGCAGGCACTGATATCGTGACTGAGCATGCACTGATCATGTGCCGGGAGCCGGGGAGGCATTCCACTCTGGACAAAGGTCATGAGGAAGGAGGCTCCGCATACGCAAATGCGGGATCGAGCCTCAGGAGTCCACCCGGATATACTCGAGCATCTCCCCCCCAAAAAAAACGGAGTCTGCCTACTCTATTGCTTTGTGCTCTCACCTTTGATTTCACTGGGGGCTGTCCCCCACCACCATCTCGCTCTCTCTGTCAAAGTGGTAACTTACAGCTCCAATTCATAAAGTTCCTTGTCATTCTTCCCTTTAACTTCCAGCTGAGTCTTCATCTGGAGCACGGAACCCACCACGCTTCCTAATTATGCCTGGGCTGCTAAGACCCACTCGAGGAGGTGTCTAGGGTGAGGCACCTTTCGCCATTCGAGAGGGCGCCTGCGGCCTACGTAAGTGGTGCAAACTTCTTGTCTTGAAGTTTGATTGGTCTTCCGCGTAAACCAAGCTCCTCAGTCTCTTTTCTCCACCGAATTTTCCTACTGAGCTCTCCTCATACTATTATTCTTGACATCTCTGATTAGCATATAAATAGTCGCCTAGGCCATCTCTCCTTCGAATACCCTGGATCAGTTGGGGCTGGTCCCCGGCAGGTGGCGACCGAACAGGGACCTCAGGAGGCAATACTCAAAGAGCTGAGCAGACACGAACCACGCAATCAGCAGGCAATAAGCATGGAGCTCAGCAGTGACGAATCATGCTGCTCAACTGGCAATAATCAAGCACGTGACCAGGCAGGAATCACGCAGCTCAGCTGGCAATTGTCAAGCAGATGAGCCGACAGGAATCACGCAGCTCAGATGGCAATTGTCATGCAGATGAGCCGGCAGGAATCACGCAGCTCAGCAGGCCCTGATCACGTGACTCTGCAGGCACTGATCACGTGGCTGATCAAGTCCAGATCACGTGACTGAGCAGGCACTGATCACGTGGCTATCATGCACTGATGACGAGACTGCGCATGCACTGATGACGTGGCTGATCGGGCACTGATCACATGGCTCATCATGCACTGATCTCGTGTTTATCAGGCAATGATCAGTGACTGACAGGCGCTGATCATGGGACTGTGCACGCACTGATCACGTGGCTATCATGCACTGATCACGTGACTGCGCATGCACTGATGACGTGGCTGTTCGGGCACTGATCACGGGTTTATCAGGCAGTAATCAGTGACTGACAGGCGCTGATCAGGGGACTGTGCACGCACTGATCAGGTGGCTGATCAGGAACTGACCACCTGACCGCGCATGCAGTGATCACCTGGCTGGTCGTTCACTGATCACGTGTTCATCATACGGTGATCACGTGACTGAGAGGCGCTGATCACGTGACTGTGCCGTCAGTGATCACGTGGCTGAGCAGGCACTGATATCGTGACTGAGCATGCACTGATCATGTGCCGGGAGCCGGGGAGGCATTCCACTCTGGACAAAGGTCATGAGGAAGGAGGCTCGGCATTCGCAAATGCGGGATCCAGCCTCAGGAGTCCACCCGGGTATTCTCGAGCATATCCCCCCCAAAAAAACCGGAGTTTGCCTACTGTATTGCTTTGTGTTCTCACCTCTGATTTCACTGGGGGCTGTCCCCCACCACCATCTCGCTCTCTCTGTCAAAGAGGTAACTTACAGCTCCAATTCATAAAGTTCCTTGTCATTCTTCCCTTTAACTTCCAGCTGAGTCTCCATCTGGAGCGCGGAACCCACCACGCTTCCTAATTATGCCTGGGCTGCTAAGACCCACTCGAGAAGGTGTCTAGGGTGAGGCACCTTTCGCCATTCGAGAGGGCGCCTGCGGCCTACGTAAGTGGTGCAAACTTCTTGTCTTGAAGTTTGATTGGTCTTCCGCGTAAACCAAGCTCCTCAGTCTCTTTCCTCCACCGAATTTTCCTACTGAGCTCTCCTCATACTATTATTCTTGACATCTCTGATTAGCACATAAATAGTCGCCTAGGCCATCTCTCCTTCGAATACCCTGGATCAGTTGGGGATGGTCCCCGGCAGGTGGCGACCGAACAGGGACCTCAGGAGGCAATACTCAAAGAGCTGAGCAGACACGAACCACGCAATCAGCAGGCAATAAGCATGGAGCTCAGCAGTGACGAATCATGCTGCTCAACTGGCAATAATCAACACGTGACCAGGCAGGAATCACGCAGCTCAGCTGGCAATTGTCAAGCAGATGAGCCGACAGGAATCACGCAGCTCAGATGGCAATTGTCATGCAGATGAGCCGGCAGGAATCACGCAGCTCAGCAGGCCCTGATCACGTGACTCTGCAGGCACTGATCACGTGGCTGATCAAGTCCAGATCACGTGACTGCGCATGCACTGATGACGTGGCTGATCGGGCACTGATCACATGGATCATCATGCACTGATCACGTGTTTCTCAGGCAATGATCAGTGACTGACAGGCGCTGATCATGGGACTGTGCACGCACTGATCACGTGGCTATCATGCACTGATCACGTGACTGCGCATGACCTGATGACGTGGCTGTTCGGGCACTGATCACGGGTTTATCAGGCAGTGATCAGTGACTGACAGGCGCTGATCAGGGGACTGTGCACGCACTGATCAGGTGGCTGATCAGGAACTGACCACCTGACCGCGCATGCAGTGATCACCTGGCTGGTCGTTCACTGATCACGTGTTCATCATACGGTGATCACGTGACTGAGAGGCGCTGATCACGTGACTGTGCCGTCAGTGATCACGTGGCTGAGCAGGCACTGATATCGTGACTGAGCATGCACTGATCATGTGCCGGGAGCCGGGGAGGCATTCCACTCTGGACAAAGGTCATGAGGAAGGAGGCTCGGCATACGCAAATGCGGGATCGAGCCTCAGGAGTCCACCCGGGTATTCTCGAGCATCTCCCCCAAAAAAACCGGAGTCTGCCTACTGTATTGCTTTGTGCTCTCACCTCTGATTTCACTGGGGGCTGTCCCCCACCACCATCCCGCTCTCTCTGTCAAAGAGGTAACTTACAGCTCCAATTCTTAAAGTTCCTTGTCATTCTTCCCTTTAACTTCGAGCTGAGTCTCCATCTGGAGCGCGGAACCCACCACGCTTCCTAATTATGCCTGGGCTGCTAAGACCCACTCGAGAAGGTGTCTAGGGTGAGGCACCTTTCGCCATTCGAGAGGGTGCCTGCGGCCTACGTAAGTGGTGCAAACTTCTTGTCTTGAAGTTTGATTGGTCTTCCGCGTAAACCAAGCTACTCAGTTTCTTTTCTCCACCGAATTTTCCTACTGAGCTCTTCTCATACTATTATTCTTGACATCTCTGATTAGCATATAAATAGTCGCCTAGGCCATCTCTCCTTCGAATACCCTGGATCAGTTGGGGCTGGTCCCTGGCTGGTGGCGACCGAACAGGGACCTCAGGAGGCAATACACAAAGAGCTGAGCAGACACGAACCACGCAATCAGCAGGCAATAAGCATGGAGCTCAGCAGTGACGAATCATGCTGCTCAACTGGCAATAATCAACACGTGACCAGGCAGGAATCACGCAGCTCAGCTGGCAATTGTCAAGCAGATGAGCCGACAGGAATCACGCAGCTCAGATGGCAATTGTCATGCAGATGAGCCGGCAGGAATCACGCAGCTCAGCAGGCCCTGATCACGTGACTCTGCAGGCACTGATCACGTGGCTGATCAAGTCCAGATCACGTGACTGAGCAGGCACTGATCACGTGGCTATCATGCACTGATGACGTGACTGCGCATGCACTGATGACGTGGCTGATCGGGCACTGATCACATGGCTCATCATGCACTGATCACGTGTTTCTCAGGCAATGATCAGTGACTGACAGGCGCTGATCATGGGACTGTGCACGCACTGATCACGTGGCTATCATGCACTGATCACGTGACTGCGCATGCACTGATGACGTGGCTGTTCGGGCACTGATCACGGGTTTATCAGGCAGTGATCAGTGACTGACAGGCGCTGATCAGGGGACTGTGCACGCACTGATCAGGTGGCTGATCAGGAACTGACCACCTGACCGCGCATGCAGTGATCACCTGGGTGGTCGTTCACTGATCACGTGTTCATCATACGGTGATCACGTGACTGAGAGGCGCTGATCTCGTAACTGTGTCGTCAGTGATCACGTGGCTGAGCAGGCACTTATATCGTGACTGAGCATGCACTGATCATGTGCCGGGAGCCGGGGAGGCATTCCACTCTGGACAAAGGTCATGAGGAAGGAGGCTCGGCATACGCAAATGCGGGATCGAGCCTCAGGAGTCCACCCGGATATTCTCGAGCATCTCCTCCCCAAAAAAACCGGAGTTTGCCTACTGTATTGCTTTGTGCTCTCACCTCTGATTTCACTGGGGGCTGTCCCCCACCACCATCTCGCTCTCTCTGTCAAAGAGGTAACTTACAGCTCCAATTCATAAAGTTCCTTGTCATTCTTCCCTTTAACATCCAGCTGAGTCTCCATCTGGAGCGCGGAACCCACCACGCTTCCTAATTATGCCTGGGCTGCTAAGACCCACTCGAGAAGGTGTCTAGGCTGAGGCACCTTTCGCCATTCGAGAGGGCGCCTGCGGCCTACGTAAGTGGTGCAAACTTCTTGTCTTGAAGTTTGATTGGTCTTCCGCGTAAACCAAGCTCCTCAGTCTCTTTCCTCCACCGAATTTTCCTACTGAGCTCTCCTCATACTATTATTCTTGACATCTCTGATTAGCACATAAATAGTCGCCTAGGCCATCTCTCCTTCGAATACCCTGGATCAGTTGGGGCTGGTCCCCGGCAGGTGGCGACCGAACAGGAACCTCAGGAGGCAATACTCAAAGAGCTGAGCAGACACGAACCACGCAATCAGCAGGCAATAAGCATGGAGCTCAGCAGTGACGAATCATGCTGCTCAACTGGCAATAATCAACACGTGACCAGGCAGGAATCACGCAGCTCAGCTGGCAATTGTCAAGCAGATGAGCCGACAGGAATCACGCAGCTCAGATGGCAATTGTCATGCAGATGAGCCGGCAGGAATCACGCAGCTCAGCAGGCCCTGATCACGTGACTCTGCAGGCACTGATCACGTGGCTGATCAAGTCCAGATCACGTGACTGAGCAGGCACTGATCACGTGGCTATCATGCACTGATGACGTGACTGCGCATGCACTGATGACGTGGCTGATCGGGCACTGATCACATGGATCATCATGCACTGATCACGTGTTTCTCAGGCAATGATCAGTGACTGACAGGCGCTGATCATGGGACTGTGCACGCACTGATCACGTGGCTATCATGCACTGATCACGTGACTGCGCATGCACTGATGACGTGGCTGTTCGAGCACTGATCACGGGTTTATCAGGCAGTGATCAGTGACTGACAGGCGCTGATCAGGGGACTGTGCACGCACTGATCAGGTGGCTGATCATGAACTGACCACCTGACCGCGCATGCAGTGATCACCTGGCTGGTCGTTCACTGATCACGTGTTCATCATACGGTGATCACGTGACTGAGAGGCGCTGATCACGTGACTGTGCCGTCAGTGATCACGTGGCTGAGCAGGCACTGATATCGTGACTGAGCCTGCACTGATCATGTGCCGGGAGCCGGGGAGGCATTCCACTCTGGACAAAGGTCATGAGGAAGGAGGCTCGGCATACGCAAATGCGGGATCCAGCCTCAGGAGTCCACCCGGGTATTCTCGAGCATCTCCCCCCAAAAAAACCGGAGTCTGCCTACTGTATTGCTTTGTGCTCTCACCTCTGATTTCACTGGGGGCTGTCCCCCACCACCATCCCGCTCTCTCTGTCAAAAAGGTAACTTACAGCTCCAATTCATAAAGTTCCTTGTCATTCTTCCCTTTAACTTCCAGCTGAATCTCCATCTGGAGCGCGGAACCCACCACGCTTCCTAATTATGCCTGGGCTGCTAAGACCCACTCGAGAAGGTGTCTAGGGTGAGGCACCTTTCGCCATTCGAGAGGGCGCCTGCGGCCTACGTAAGTGGTGCAAACTTCTTGTCTTGAAGTTTGATTGGTCTTCCGCGTAAACCAAGCTACTCAGTCTCTTTTCTCCACCGAATTTTCCTACTGAGCTCTCCTCATACTATTATTCTTGACATCTCTGATTAGCACATAAATAGTCGCCTAGGCCATCTCTCCTTCGAATACCCTGGATCAGTTGGGGCTGGTCCCCGGCAGGTGGCGACCGAACAGGGACCTCAGGAGGCAATACTCAAAGAGCTGAGCAGACACGAACCACGCAATCAGCAGGCAATAAGCATGGAGCTCAGCAGTGACGAATCATGCTGCTCAACTGGCAATAATCAAGCACGTGACCAGGCAGGAATCACGCAGCTCAGCTGGCAATTGTCAAGCAGATGAGCCGACAGGAATCACGCAGCTCAGCTGGCAATTGTCATGCAGATGAGCCGGCAGGAATCACGCAGCTCAGCAGGCCCTGATCACGTGACTCTGCAGGCACTGATCACGTGGCTGATCAAGTCCAGATCACGTGACTGAGCAGGCACTGATCACGTGGCTATCATGCACTGATGACGTGACTGCGCATGCACTGATGACGTGGCTGATCGGGCACTGATCACATGGCTCATCATGCACTGATCACGTGTTTCTCAGGCAATGATCAGTGACTGACAGGCGCTGATCATGGGACTGTGCACGCACTGATCACGTGGCTATCATGCACTGATCACGTGACTGCGCATGCACTGATGACGTGGCTGTTCGGGCACTGATCACGGGTTTATCAGGCAGTGATCAGTGACTGACAGGCGCTGATCAGGGGACTGTGCACGCACTGATCAGGTGGCTGATCAGGAACTGAACACCTGACCGCGCATGCAGTGATCACCTGGCTGGTCGTTCACTGATCACGTGTTTATCATACGGTGATCACGTGACTGAGAGGCGCTGATCACGTGACTGTGCCGTCAGTGATCACGTGGCTGAGCAGGCACTGATATCATGACTGAGCATGCACTGATCATGTGCCGGGAGCCGGGGAGGCATTCCACTCTGGACAAAGGTCATGAGGAAGGAGGCTCGGCATACGCAAATGCGGGATCGAGCCTCAGGAGTCCACCCGGATATTCTCGAGCATCTCCCCCCAAAAAAACCGGAGTCTGCCTACTGTATTGCTTTGTGCTCTCACCTCTGATTTCACTGGGGGCTGTCCCCCACCACCATCTCGCTCTCTCTGTCAAAGAGGTAACTTACAGCTCCAATTCATAAAGTTCCTTGTCATTCTTCCCTTTAACTTCCAGCTGAGTCTCCATCTGGAGCGCGGAACCCACCACGCTTCCTAATTATGCCTGGGCTGCTAAGACCCACTCGAAAAGGTGTCTAGGGTGAGGCAACTTTCGCCATTCGAGAGGGCGCCTGCGGCCTACGTAAGTGGTGCAAACTTCTTGTCTTGAAGTTTGATTGGTCTTCCGCGTAAACCAAGCTCCTCAGTCTCTTTTCTCCACCGAATTTTCCTACTGAGCTCTTCTCATACTATTATTCTTGGCATCTCTGATTAGCATATAAATAGTCGACTAGGCCATCTCTTCTTCGAATACCCTGGATCAGTTGGGGCTGGTCCCCGGCAGGTGGCGACCGAACAGGGACCTCAGGAGGCAATACTCAAAGAGCTGAGCAGACAGGAACCACGCAATCAGCAGGCAATAAGCATGGAGCTCAGCAGTGACGAATCATGCTGCTCAACTGGCAATAATCAAGCACGGGACCAGGCAGGAATCACGCAGCTCAGCTGGCAATTGTCAAGCAGATGAGCCGACAGGAATCACGCAGCTCAGATGGCAATTGTCATGCAGATGAGCCGGCACGAATCACGCAGCTCAGCTGGCAATTGTCATGCAGATGAGCCGGCAGGAATCACGCAGCTCAGCAGGCCCTGATCACGTGACTCTGCAGGCACTGCTCACGTGGCTGATCAAGTCCAGATCACGTGACTGAGCAGGCACTGATCACGTGGCTATCATGCACTGATGACGTGACTGCGCATGCACTGATGACGTGGCTGATCGGGCACTGATCACATGGCTCATCATGCACTGATCACGTGTTTCTCAGGCAATGATCAGTGACTGACAGGCGCTGATCATGGGACTGTGCATGCACTGATCACGTGGCTATCATGCACTGATGACGTGACTGCGCATGCACTGATGACGTGGCTGTTCGGGCACTGATCACGGGTTTATCAGGCAGTGATCAGTGACTGACAGGCGCTGATCAGGGGACTGTGCACGCACTGATCAGGTGGCTGATCAGGAACTGACCACCTGACCGCGCATGCAGTGATCACCTGGCTGGTCGTTCACTGATCACGTGTTCATCATACGGTGATCACGTGACTGAGAGGCGCTGATCACGTGACTGTGCCGTCAGTGATCACGTGGCTGAGCAGGCACTGATATCGTGACTGAGCATGCACTGATCATGTGCCGGGAGCCGGGGAGGCATTCCACTCTGGACAAAGGTCATGAGGAAGGAGGCTCGGCATACGCAAATGCGGGATCCAGCCTCAGGAGTCCACCCGGGTATTCTCGAGCATCTCCCCCCAAAAAAACCGGAGTCTGCCTACTGTATTGCTTTGTGCTCTCACCTCTGATTTCACTGGGGGCTGTCCCCCACCACCATCTCGCTCTCTCTGTCAAAGAGGTAACTTACAGCTCCAATTCATAAAGTTCCTTGTCATTCTTCCCTTTAACTTCCAGCTGAGTCTCCATCTGGAGCGCGGAACCCACCACGCTTCCTAATTATGCCTGGGCTGCTAAGACCCACTCGAAAAGGTGTCTAGGGTGAGGCACCTTTCGCCATTCGAGAGGGCGCCTGCGGCCTACGTAAGTGGTGCAAACTTCTTGTCTTGAAGTTTGATTGGTCTTCCGCGTAAACCAAGCTCCTCAGTCTTTTTTCTCCACCGAATTTTCCTACTGAGCTCTTCTCATACTATTATTCTTGGCATCTCTGATTAGCATATAAATAGTCGCCTAGGCCATCTCTTCTTCGAATACCCTGGATCATTTGGGGCTGTTCCCCGGCAGGTGGCGACCGAACAGGGACCTCAGGAGGCAATACACAAAGAGCTGAGCAGACACGAACCACGCAATCAGCAGGCAATAAGCATGGAGCTCAGCAGTGACGAATCATGCTGCTCAACTGGCAATAATCAAGCACGGGACCAGGCAGGAATCACGCAGCTCAGCTGGCAATTGTCAAGCAGATGAGCCGACAGGAATCACGCAGCTCAGATGGCAATTGTCATGCAGATGAGCCGGCAGGAATCACGCAGCTCAGCTGGCAATTGTCATGTAGATGAGCCGGCAGGAATCACGCAGCTCAGCAGGCCCTGATCACGTGACTCTGCAGGCACTGATCACGTGGCTGATCAAGTCCAGATCACGTGACTGAGCAGGCACTGATCACGTGGCTATCATGCACTGATGACGTGACTGCGCATGCACTGATGACGTGGCTGATCGGGCACTGATCACATGGCTCATCATGCACTGATCACGTGTTTCTCAGGCAATGATCAGTGACTGACAGGCGCTGATCATGGGACTGTGCACGCACTGATCACGTGGCTATCATGCACTGATGACGTGACTGCGCATGCAGTGATGACGTGGCTGTTCGGGCACTGATCACGGGTTTCTCAGGCAGTGATCAGTGACTGACAGGCGCTGATCAGGGGACTGTGCACGCACTGATCAGGTGTCTGATCAGGAACTGACCACCTGACCGCGCATGCAGTGATCCCCTGGCTGGTCGTTCACTGATCACGTGTTTATCATACGGTGATCACGTGACTGAGAGGCGCTGATCACGTGACTGTGCCGTCAGTGATCACGTGGCTGAGCAGGCACTGATATCGTGACTGAGCATGCACTGATCATGTGCCGGGAGCCGGGGAGGCATTCCACTCTGGAAAAAGGTCAGGAGGAAGGAGGCTCGGCATATGCAAATGCGGGATCGAGCCTCAGGAATCCACCCGGATATTCTCGAGCATCTCCCCCCAAAAAAACCGGAGTCTGCCTACTGTATTGCTTTGTGCTCTCACCTCTGATTTCACTGGGGGCTGTCCCCCACCACCATCTCGCTCTCTCTGTCAAAGAGGTAACTTACAGCTCCAATTCATAAAGTTCCTTGTCATTCTTCCCTTTAACTTCCAGCTGAGTCTCCATCTGGAGCGCGGAACCCACCATGCTTCCTAATTATGCCTGGGCCGCTAAGACCCACTCGAGAAGGTGTCTAGGGTGAGGCAACTTTCGCCATTCGAGAGGGCGCCTGCGGCCTACGTAAGTGGTGCAAACTTCTTGTCTTGAAGTTTGATTGGTCTTCCGCGTAAACCAAGCTCATCAGTCTCTTTTCTCCACCGAATTTTCCTACTGAGCTCTCCTCATACTATTATTCTTGACATCTCTGATTAGCATATAAATAGTCGCCTAGGCCATCTCTCCTTCGAATACCCTGGATCAGTTGGGGCTGGTCCCCGGCAGGTGGCGACCGAACAGGGACCTCAGGAGGCAATACTCAAAGAGCTGAGCAGACACGAACCACGCAATCAGCAGGCAATAAGCATGGAGCTCAGCAGTGACGAATCATGCTGCTCAACTGGCAATAATCAAGCACGTGACCAGGCAGGAATCACGCAGCTCAGCTGGCAATTGTCAAGCAGATGAGCCGACAGGAATCACGCAGCTCAGCTGGCAATTGTCATGCAGATGAGCCGGCAGGAATCACGCAGCTCAGCAGGCCCTGATCACGTGACTCTGCAGGCACTGATCACGTGGCTGATCAAGTCCAGATCACGTGACTGAGCAGGCACTGATCACGTGGCTATCATGCACTGATCATGTGACTGCGCAAGCACTGATGACGTGGCTGATCGGGCACTGATCACATGGCTCATCATGCACTGATCACGTGTTTCTCAGGCAATGATCAGTGACTGACAGGCGCTGATCATGGGACTGTGCACGCACTGATCACGTGGCTATCATGCACTGATCACGTGACTGCGCATGCACTGATGACGTGGCTGTTCGGGCACTGATCACGGGTTTATCAGGCAGTGATCAGTGACTGACAGGCGCTGATCAGGGGACTGTGCACGCACTGATCAGGTGTCTTATCAGGAACTGACCACCTGACCTCGCATGCAGTGATCACCTGGCTGGTCGTTCACTGATCACGTGTTCATCATACGGTGATCACGTGACTGAGAGGCGCTGATCACGTGACTGTGCCGTCAGTGATCACGTGGCTGAGCAGGCACTGATATCGTGACTGAGCATGCACTGATCATGTGCCGGGAGCCGGGGAGGCATTCCACTCTGGACAACGGTCATTAGGAAGGAGGCTCGGCATACGCAAATGCGGGATCGAGCCTCAGGAGTCCACCTGGATATTCTCGAGCATCTCCCCCCAAAAACACCGGAGTCTGCCTACTGTATTGCTTTGTGCTTTCACCTCTGATTTCACTGGGGGCTGTCCCCCACCACCATCTCGCTCTCTCTGTCAAAGAGGTAACTTACAGCTCCAATTCATAAAGTTCCTTGTCATTCTTCCCTTTAACTTCCAGCTGAGTCTCCATCTGGAGCGCGGAACCCACCACGCTTCCTAATTATGCCTGGGCTGCTAAGACCCACTCGAGAAGGTTTCTAGGGTGAGGCCCCTTTCGCCATTCGAGAGGGCGCCTGCGGCCTACGTAAGTGGTGCAAACTTCTTGTCTTGAAGTTTGATTGGTCTTCCGCGTAAACCAAGCTCCTCAGTCTCCTTTCTCCACCGAATTTTCCTACTGAGCTCTCCTCATACTATTATTCTTGACATCTCTGATTAGCATATAAATAGTCGCCTAGGCCATCTCTCCTTCGAATACCCTGGATCAGTTGGGGCTGGTCCCCGGCAGGTGGCGACCGAACAGGGACCTCAGGAGGCAATACTCAAAGAGCTGAGCAGACACGAACCACGCAATCAGCAGGCAATAAGCATGGAGCTCAGCAGTGACGAATCATGCTGCTCAACTGGCAATAATCAAGCACGTGACCAGGCAGGAATCACGCAGCTCAGCTGGCAATTGTCAAGCAGATGAGCCGACAGGAATCACGCAGCTCAGATGGCAATTGTCATGCAGATGAGCCGGCAGGAATCACGCAGCTCAGCAGGCCCTGATCACGTGACTCTGCAGGCACTGATCACGTGGCTGATCAAGTCCAGATCACGTGACTGAGCAGGCACTGATCACGTGGGTGATCAGTGCATGATAGCCACGTGATCAGTGCATGATCAGTCACGTGATCAGTGCATGATCAGAAAGTGATCAGTGCATGATCAGCCACATGATCAGTGCATGATCAATTACGTCATCAGTGCATGATCAGTCACGTGACCAGTACATGGTAGCTGCGTGATCAGTGTATGACCAGCCAAGTGATCAGTGCATGATAGCCACGTGATCAGTGCATGATCAGTCACGTGATCAGGGCATGATCAGCCACGTGATCAGTGCAAGATCAGTCACGTGACCAGTACATGGTAGCTACGTGATCAGTGCATGATCAGCCACGTGATCAGTGCATGATAGCCACGTGATCAGTGCATGATAGCCACGTGATCAGTGCATGATCAGTCACGTGATACGTGCGTGATCAGCCACGTGATCAGTGCATGATGAGTCAGGTGATCAGTGCAGGATTAATTACGTGATCAGTGCATGATCAGTCACGTGACCAGTACATGGTTGCTACGTGATCATTGCATGATCAGCCACGTGATCAGTGCATGATAGCCACGTGATCAGTGCGTGATCAGTCACGTGATCAGTACATGATCAGTCACGTGAACAGTGCATGATCATTTACGTGATCTCTGCATGATCAGTCACATGACCAGTATATGGTAGCTACGTGAACATTGCATGACCAGCCAGGTGAGAAGTGCATGATAGCCACCTGATGTGTGCATGATCAGTTACGTGAGCAGAATATGATCAGCCACGTGATCAGTGCATGAGTGCCACGTGATCAGTGCATGATCAGTCACGTGACAGGTGTGTGATAAGCCACGTGAACAGTGCATGTTCAGCCACGTGATCAGTGCATGATATCCACGTGATCAGTGCATGATCAGTTACGTGAACAGTGTATGATCAGCCACGTGAGCAGTGCATGGTCAGACACATGAACAGTGTATGATCAAACACGTGATCAGTGCATGATATCCACGTGATCAGTGCATGATCAGTCTCGTGAACAGTGCATGATAAGTCACCTGATCAGTGTATGATCAATTACGTGATCAGTGCATGATCACTCACGTGACCAGTACATGGTAGCTACGTGATCATTGCATGATCAGCCACGTGAGCAGTGCATGATAGCCGCGTGATCACTGCATGATCTGTGACATGATCAGTGTATGTTTATCCACGTGATCAGTGCATGGGCAGTCAGGTGATCAGTGCATGATACAGACGTGATCAGTGCAAGATCAGTCTCGTGATCAGTGTATGATCAACCACGTGATCAGTGCACGATAGCCAGGTAATGAGTGCACGATAGCCAGATGATCAGTGCATTATCAGTCACGTGATCAGTGTATGATCAGCCAAGTAATCAGTGCATGATTGCCAACTCATCAGTGCATGATCAGTCACGTGATCAGTGCATGGTCAGTCACGTGATCAGTGCATGATCAGTCACGTGATCAGTGCATGATAGCCACGTGATCAGTGCATGATCAGTTACGTGAGCAGCGTATGATCAGCCACGTGATCAGTGCATGGTCAGACACGTGAACAGTGTATGATCAGCCACGTGATCAGTGCATGATATCCAAGTGATCAGTGCATGATCAATCACGTGATAAGTGTATGATCAGCCACGTGAACAGTGCATGCTCAGTCACGTGATCAGGGCCTGCTGAGCTGCGTGATTACTGTCTGCTCATCTGCTTGACAATTGCCAGCTGAGCTGCACGATTCCTGCCTGTCATCTGCTTGACAATTGCCAGCTGTGCTGCGTAATTCCTGCCTGCTCAGCTGCTTGATTATTGCCAGCTGAGCAGCATGATTCCTCACACCTGAGTTCCATGATTATTGCCTGCTGACTGTTTGATTCGTGCCTACTCAGCTCTTTGTTTATTGCCTCAGAGGCACATGATCAGTGTATGATAGCAAACATGATCAGCGCATGATCAGTCACATGATCAGAGCCATTAAGTCACGTGATCACTACATGATAGTCATGTGATCAGTCCATGCTCAGTCACGGTATCAGTGCATGATCAGCCACGTGATCAGTGCATGATCTGTCACATGATTAGTGTATGATCATCCACGTGATCAGTGCATGGGCAGTCATGTGATCAGTGCATGATTAGACGTGATCAGTGCATGATCAGTCTCGTGGTCAGTGCATGATCAGCCACGTGATCAGTGCATGATCTGTCACCTGATGGGTGTATGATCATTCAGGTGACCGGTACATGGTAGCTATATGATCAGTGTATGACCAGCCATGTGATAAGTGCATGATAGCCACGTGATCAGTGCATGATAGCCACGTGATCAGTGCATGATCAGTCACGTGATCAGTGCATGATCAGCCACATGATCAGTGCATGATCAATTACGTCATCAGTGCATGATCAGTCACGTGACCAGTACATGGTAGCTGCGTGATCATTGCATGATCAGCCACGTTAGCAGTGCATGATAGCCACGTGATCAGTGCATGATCAGTCACGTGATCAGTGCATGATCAGTCACGTGATCAGTGCATGATCAGCCACGTGATCAGTGCATGATCAGTCACGTGACCAGTACATGGTAGCTACGTGAACATTGCATGATCAGCCACGTGAGCAGTGCATGATAGCCACGTGATGTGTGCATGATCAGTTACGTGATCAGAGTATGATCAGCCACGTGATCAGTGCATGAGTGCCACGTGATCAGTGCATGATCAGTCACGTGACAGGTGTGTGGTAAGCCACGTGAACAGTGCATGATCAGCCACGTGATCAGTGCATGATATCCACGTGATCAGTGCATGATCAGTTACGTGAACAGTGTATGATCAGCCACGTGAGCAGTGCATGGTCAGACACGTGAACAGTGTATGATCAAACACGTGATCAGTGCATGATATCCACGTGATCAGTGCATGATCAGTATCGTGAACAGTGCATGATCAGTCACGTGATCAGTGCATGATCAGCCACGTGATCAGTGCATGATCAGTCACGTGACCAGTATATGGTAGCTACGTGATCATTGCATGATCAGCCATGTGATCTGTGCATGATAGCCACGTGATCACTGCATAATAGCCACGTGATCAGTGCATGATCAGTCACGTGATCAGTGCATGATCAGTCACGTGATCACCGTATGATGAACACGTGATCAGTGAACGACCAGCCAGGTGATCACTGCATGCGAGGTCAGGTGGTCAGTTCCTGATCAGCCACCTGATCAGTGCGTGCACAGTCCCCTGATCAGCGCCTGTCAGTCACTGATCACTGCCTGATAAACCCGTGATCAGTGCCCGAACAGCCACGTCATCAGTGCATGCGCAGTCACGTGATCAGTGCATGATAGCCACGTGATCAGTGCGTGCACAGTCCCATGATCAGCGCCTGTCAGTCACTGATCATTGCCTGAGAAACACGTGATCAGTGCATGATGAGCCATGTGATCGGTGCCCGATCAGCCACGTCATCAGTGCATGCGCAGTCACGTGATCAGTGCATGATAGCCACGTGATCACTGCGTGCACAGTCCCCTGATCAGCGCCTGTCAGTCACTGATCACTGCCTGATAAACCCGTGATCAGTGCCCGAACAACCACGTCATCAGTGCATGCGCAGTCACGTCATCAGTGCATGAGAGCCACGTGATCAGTGCCTGCTCAGTCACGTGATCTGCACTTGATCAGCCACGTTATCAGTGCCTGCAGAGTCACGTGATCAGCGCCTGCTGAGCTGCGTGATTCCTGCCGGCTCATCTGCATGACAATTGCCATCTGAGCTGCGTGATTCCTGTCGCCTCATCTGCTTGACAATTGCCAGCTGAGCTGCGTGATTCCTGCCTGGTCCCGTGCTTGATTATTGCCAGTTGAGCAGCATGATTCGTCACTGCTGAGCTCCATCCTTATTGCCTGCTGATTGCGTGGTTCGTGTCGGCTCAGCTCTTTGAGTATTGCCTCCTGAGGTCCCTGTTCGGTCGCCACCTGCCGGGGACCAGCCCCAACTGATCCAGGGTATTCGAAGGAGAGATGGCCTAGGCGACTATTTATATGCTAATCAGAGATGTCAAGAATAATAGTATGAGGAGAGCTCAGTAGGAAAATTCGGTGGAGAAAGGAGACTGAGTACCTTGGTCTACGCGAAGAACAATCAAACTTCAAGACAAGAAGTTTGCACCACTTACGTAGGCCGCAGGCTCCCTCTCGAATGGCGAAAGGGGCCTCACCCTAGACACCTTCTCGAGTGGGTCTTAGCAGCCCAGGCATAATTAGGAAGCGTGGTGGGTTCCGCGCTCCAGATGGAGACTCAGCTGGAAGTTAAAGGGAAGAATGACAAGGAACTTTATGAATTGGAGCTGTAAGTTACCTCTTTGACAGAGAGAGCGAGATGGTGGTGGGGGACAGCCCCCAGTGAAATCAGAGGTGAGAGCACAAAGCAATACAGTAGGCAGACTCCGGTGTTTTTGGGGGGGAGATGCACGAGAATATCCGGGTGGACTCCTGAGGCTCGATCCCGCATTTGCGTATGCCGAGCCTCCTTCCTCATGACCTTTGTCCAGAGTGGAATGCCTCCCCGGCTCCCGACACATGATCAGTGCATGCTCAGTCACGATATCAGTGCCTGCTCAGCCACGTGATCACTGACGGCACAGTCACGTGATCAGCGCCTCTCAGTCACGTGATCACCGTATGATGAACACGTGATCAGTGAACGACCAGCCAGGTGATCACTGCATGCGCGGTCAGGTGGTCAGTTCCTGATCAGCCACCTGATCAGTGCGTGCAAAGTCCCCTGATCAGCGCCTGTCAGTCACTGATCACTGCCTGATAAACCCGTGATCAGTGCCCGAACAGCCACGTCATCAGTGCATGCGCAGTCACGTCATCAGTGCATGATAGCCACGTGATCAGTGCGTGCACAGTCCCATGATCAGCGCCTGTCAGTCACTGATCATTGCCTGAGAAACACGTGATCAGTGCATGATGAGCCATGTGATCAGTGCCCGATCAGCCACGTCATCAGTGCATGGGCAGTCACGTCATCAGTGCATGATAGCCACGTGATCAGTGCCTGCTCAGCCACGTGATCACTGAGGGCACAGTCACGTGATCAGCGCCTCTCAGTCACGTGATCACCGTATGATGAACACGTGATCAGTGAACGACCAGCCAGATGATCACTGCATGCGAGGTCAGGTGGTCAGTTCCTGATAAGCCACCTGATCAGTGCGTGCACAGTCCCCTGATCAGCGCCTGTCAGTCACTGATCACTGCCTGATAAACCGGTGATCAGTGCCCGAACAGCCACGTCATCAGTGCATGCGCAGTCACGTGATCAGTGCATGAGAGCCACGTGATCAGTGCGTGCACAGTCCCATGATCAGCGCCTGTCAGTCACTGATCATTGCCTGATAAACACGTGATCAGTGCATGATGAGCCGTGTGATCAGTGCCCGATCAGCCACGTCATCAGTGCATGCACAGTCACGTCATCAGTGCATGATAGCCACGTGATCAGTGCCTGCTCAGTCACGTGATCTGGACTTGATCAGCCACGTGATCAGTGCCTGCAGAGTCACGTGATCAGGGCCTGCTGAGCTGTGTGATTCCTGCCGGCTCATCTGCATGACAATTGCCATCTGAGCTGCGTGATTCCTGTCGGCTCATCTGCTTGACAATTGCCAGCTGGGCTGCGTGATTCCTGCCTGGTCAAGTGCTTGATTATTGCCAGTTGAGCAGCATGATTCGTCACTGCTGAGCTCCATGCTTATTGCCTGCTGATTGCGTGGTTCGTGTCTGCTCAGCTCTTTGAGTATTGCCTCCTGAGGTCCCTGTTCGGTCGCCACCTGCCGGGGACCAGCCCCAACTGATCCAGGGTATTCGAAGGAGAGATGGCCTAGGCGACTATTTATATGCTAATCAGAGATGTCAAGAATAATAGTATGAGGAGAGCTCAGTAGGAAAATTCGGTGGAGAAAGGAGACTGAGGAGCTTGGTTTACGCGGAAGACCAATCAAACTTCAAGACAAGAAGTTTGCACCACTTACGTAGGCCGCAGGCGCCCTCTCGAATGGCGAAAGGGGCCTCACCCTAGACACCTTCTCGAGTGGGTCTTAGCAGCCCAGGCATAATTAGGAAGCGTGGTGGGTTCCGCGCTCCAGATGGAGACTCAGCTGGAAGTTAAAGGGAAGAATGACAAGGAACTTTATGAATTGGAGCTGTAAGTTACCTCTTTGACAGAGAGAGCGAGATGGTGGTGGGGGACAGCCCCCAGTGAAATCAGAGGTGAGAGCACAAAGCAATACAGTAGGCAGACTCCGGTGTTTTTGGGGGCGAGATGCTCGAGAATATCCAGGTGGATTCCTGAGGCTCGATCCCGCATTTGCGTATGCCGAGCCTCCTTACTCATGACCTTTGTCCAGAGTGGAATGCCTCCCCGGCTCCCGGCACATGATCAGTGCATGCTCAGTCACGATATCAGTGCCTGCTCAGCCACGTGATCACTGACGGCACAGTCACGTGATCAGCGCCTCTCAGTCACGTGATCACCGTATGATAAACACGTGATCAGTGAACGACCAGCCAGGTGATCACTGCATGCGCGGTCAGGTGGTCAGTTCCTGATCAGCCACCTGATCAGTGCGTGCACAGTCCCCTGATCAGCGCCTGTCAGTCACTGATCACTGCCTGATAAACCCGTGATCAGTGCCCGAACAGCCACGTCATCAGTGCATGCGCAGTCACGTGATCAGTGCATGATAGCCACGTGATCAGTGCGTGCACAGTCCCATGATCAGCGCCTGTCAGTCACTGATCATTGCCTGAGAAACACGTGATCAGTGCATGATGAGCCATGTGATCAGTGCCCGATCAGCCACGTCATCAGTGCATGCGCAGTCACGTCATCAGTGCATGATAGCCACGTGATCAGTGCCTGCTCAGTCACGTGATCTGGACTTGATCAGCCACGTGATCAGTGCCTGCAGAGTCACGTGATCAAGGCCTGCTGAGCTGCGTGATTCCTGCCGGCTCATCTGCATGACAATTGCCAGCTGAGCTGTGTGATTCCTGTCGGCTCATCTGCTTGACAATTGCCAGCTGAGCTGCGTGATTCCTGCCTGGTCACGTGCTTGATTATTGCCAGTTGAGCAGCATGATTCGTCACTGCTGAGCTCCATGCTTATTGCCTGCTGATTGCGTGGTTCGTGTCTGCTCAGCTCTTTGAGTATTGCCTCCTGAGGTCCCTGTTCGGTCGCCACCTGCCGGGGACAAGCCCCAACTGATCCAGGGTATTCGAAGGAGAGATGGCCTAGGCGACTATTCATATGCTAATCAGAGATGTCAAGAATAATAGTATGAGGAGAGCTCAGTAGGAAAATTCGGTGGAGAAAAGAGACTGAGGAGCTTGGTTTACGCGGAAGACCAATCAAACTTCAAGACAAGAAGTTTGCACCACTTACGTAGGCCGCAGGCGCCCTCTCGAATGGCGAAAGGTGCCTCAGCCTAGACACCTTCTCGAGTGGGTCTTAGCAGCCCAGGCATAATTAGGAAGCGTGGTGGGTTCCTCGCTCCAGATGGAGACTCAGCTGGAAGTTAAAGGGAAGAATGACAAGGAACTTTATGAATTGGAGCTGTAAGTTACCTCTTTGACAGAGAGAGCGAGATGGTGGTGGGGGACAGCCCCCAGTGAAATCAGAGGTGAGAGCACAAAGCAATACAGTAGGCAGACTCCGGTTTTTTTCGGGGGGAGATGCTCGAGAATATCCGGGTGGACTCCTGAGGCTCGATCCCGCATTTGCATATGCCGAGCCTCCTTCCTCATGACCTTTGTCCAGAGTGGAATGCCTCCCCGGCTCCCGGCACATGATCAGTGCATGCTCAGTCACGATATCAGTGCCTGCTCAGCCACGTGATCACTGACGGCACAGTCACGTGATCAGCGCCTCTCAGTCACGTGATCACCGTATGATAAACACGTGATCAGTGAACGACCAGCCAGGTGATCACTGCATGCGCGGTCAGGTGGTCAGGAACTGATCACGTGCCTGGTCATGCACAGATTACATGACTGATCATGCACTGATCACGTGGCTATCATGCACTACTCACGGGGCTGATCATGCAATGATCATGTAGCTACCATGTACCGGTCACGTAACTGATCATACACCCATCAGGGGACTGATAATGCACTGATCACGTGGCTATCATGCACTGATCATGTGGCTGATCATACACTGATCACCTGTTTGGTCATGCACAGATCACGTGACTAATCATGAACTGATCACGTAGCAATCATTCACTGATCACCTGGCTGATCATACACTGATCACGTGGCTATCATGCAATGATCACGTGGCTATCATGCACTGATCACGTGGCTGATCATGCACTGATACCGTGACTGAGCATGGACTGATCACATGACTATCATGTAGTGATCACGTGACTTAATGGCGCTGACCATGTGACTGATCATGCGCTGAGCATGTTTGCTTTCATACACTGATCATGTGCCTCTGGAGGCAATAAACAAAGAGCTGAGTAGGCATGACTGAAACAGTCAGCAGGCAATAATCATGGAACTCAGCTGTGAGGAATCATGCTGCTCAGCTGGCAATAATCAAGCAGCTGAGCAGGCAGGAATTACACAGCACAGCTGGCAATTGTCAAGCAGATGACAGGCAGGAATCATGCAGCTCAGCTGGCAATTGTCAAGCAGATGAGCAGACAGTAATCACGCAGCTCAGCAGGCCCTGATCACGTGACTGAGCATGCACTGTTCACCTGGCTGATCATACACTGATCACGTAATTGATCAAGCATTGATCACTTGGATATCATGCACTGATCACGTGGCTAATCATACACTGTTCACGTGTCTGACCATGCACTGATCACGTAATTGATCATGCACTGATCACGTGGCTGATCATACACTGCTCACGTAACTGATCATGCACTGATCACGTAATTGATCATGCACTGATCACGTGGCTGATCATGCACTGAACACGTGACTGATCATGCACTGATCACGTGACTGATCATGCACTGATCATGTGGCTATCATGCACTGCTCACGTGGCTGATCATGCAGTGATCACGCAGCTACCATGTACTGGTCACATGACTGATCATGCACTGATCACGTAATTGATCATGCTCTGATCACCTGGCTTATCATGCATTCATCATGTGACTGATCATGTGCTGATCATGTTTGGTGTCACACACTGATCATGTGCATCTGGAGGCAATGAAAAAGAGCTGAGTAGGCAGGAATCAGTCAGCAGGCTACAATCATGGAACTCAGCTCTGAGAAATCATGCTGCTCAGCTGGAAATAATCAAGTAGATGAGCAGGCAGGAATTATGCAGCACAGGTGGCAATAGTCAAGGAGATGACAGGCAGGAATCGTACAGCTTAGCTGGCAATTGTCAAACAGATGAGCAGACAGTAATCACGCAGCTCAGCAGGCCCTGATCACGTGACTGAGCGTGCACTGTTCACGTTGCTGATCACACACCTATCACGTGAATGATCATGCACTGATCACGTGGCTCTCATGCACTGATCTCGTGATTGCGCATGCACTGATCACGTAATTGTATGCACTGCTCACGTGGCTGATCATACACTGATCATGTGACTGATCATGCACTGATCACGTAGCTATCTTGCACTGATCACATGGCTGATCATACACTCATCACGGGACTGATCGTGCACTGATTACGGCGCTATCATGCATTGACTACATGACTCCACATGCACTGATCACGTGGATGATCATGCACTGATCACGTGACTGAACATGCACTGATCACGTGACTGATTATGCACTGATCACGTGGCTGATCATGCACTGATCACGTGGCTATCATGCACTGCTCATGTGGCTGATCATGCAATGATCACGTAGCTACCATGTACTGGTCACGTGACTGATCATGCACTGATCATGTAATTGATCATGCAGTGGTCATGTGGGTGATCATGCACTGATCACGTGACTGATCATACACTGAACACGTGACTGATCATGCACTGATCACGTGGATATCATGCACTGATCACGTGTTTGATCATACACTGTTCACGTGTCTGACCATGCACTGCTCACGTGGCTGATCATACACTGTTCACGTAACTGATCATGCACTGATCACGTGGATATCATGCACTGATCACGTGGCTGAACATGCACTGTTCACGTGGCTTATCACACACCTGTCACGTGACTGATCATGCACTGATCACGTGGCACTCATGCACTGATCACGTGGCTGATCATATTCTGCTCACGTAACTGATCATGCACACATCAGGTGGCTATCATGCACTTCTCACCTGGCTGGTCTAGCAATGTTCACATAGCTACAATATACTGGTCACGTGACTGATCATGCACAGATAACGTAAATGATCATGCACTGTTCACGTGACTGACCATGTACTGATCACGTGACTGATCACGCACTGATCACGTGGCTATCATGCACTGCTCACGTGGCTGATCATGAAATGATCACGTAGCAACCATGTACTGATCACGTGACTGATCACGCACTGATCACGTGGCTATCATGCACTGATCACGTGGCTGATCATACTCTGCTCATGTAACTCATCATGCACACATCACGTGACTATCATGCACTGCTCATCTGGCTCGTCATGGAATGATCACATAGCTACCATATACTGGTCACGTGACTGATCATGCAAAGATCACGTAAATGATCATGCACTGTTCACGTGACTGATCACGTACTGATCACGTGACTGATCATGCACTGATCACGTGGCTATCATGCTCTGCTCACGTGGCTGATCACGCAACGATCACGTAGCAACCATGTACTGGTCACCTGACTGATCATGCACTGATCACGTAATTGATCCTGCACTGATCACGTGGCTCATCATGCACTGATCACGTGGCTGATCCCACATGTATCACGTGACTGATCATGCACTGATCACGTGGCTCACATGCACTGATCACGTGGCTGTCATGCACTGATCACGTGGATATCATGCACTGATCACGTGGCTGATCACACACGTATCACATGACTGATCATGCACTGATCACGTGGCTATCATGCACTGATCACGTGGCTATCATGCACTGATCACGTGGCTGATCAGGCAATGATCACGTAGCTACCATGTACTGGTCACGTGACTGATCATGCACTGATCACGTAATTGATGATGCACTGATCATGTGGCTGATAATGCACTGATCACGTGGCTGATCATATACTGATCACATAACTAATCATGCACTGACCACGTGACTGATCATGCACTGATCACGTGGCTATCATGCACTGATCACTTGGCTGGGTATACACTGATCACGTGCCTGGTCATGCACTGATCACGTGGCTGATCATGTACTGATCTCGTGTCTGATCATGCACTGATCACGTGGCTATCATGCACTGATCACGTGGCTGATCATACACTGTTCACGTGTCTGACCATGCACTGATCACGTGGCTGATCATACACTTATCACGTGATTGATAATGCACTGATCACTTGGATATCATGCACTGATCACGTGGCTAATCATACACTGTTCACGTGTCTGACCATGCACTGATCACGTGGCTGATCATAGACTGCTCACGTGGCTATCATGCACTGATCACGTGGCTATCATGCACTGATCACGTGACTGATCATGCACTGGTCACGTGACTGATCATGCCCTGATCAAGTGGCTGTCATGCACTAATCACGTGGCTGATCATGCAATGATCATGTAGCTACCATGTACCAGTCACGTGACCGATAATACACCCATCAGGTTACTGATCATGCACTGATCACGTGGCTATATTGCATTGTTAACGTGGCTGATCATACACTGATCACCTGCCTGGTCATGCACAGATCAGGTTACTAATCATGAACTGATTACTTAGCTATCATGTACTGATCACCTGGCTGATCATGCACATGATCATGTGGCTATCAGGCAATGATCACGTGGCTATCATGCACTGATCACGTGGCTGATCATGCACTGATACCGTGACTCAGCATGGACTGATCACATAACTATCATGTACTGATCACGTGACTTAATGGCTCTGATCATGTGACTGATCATGGGCTGATCATGTTTGCTTTCATACACTGATCATGTGCCTCTGGAGGCAATAAACAAAGAGCTGAGTAGGCACGAATAAAACAGTCAGCAGGCAAAAATCATGGAACTCAGCTGTGAGGAATCATGCTGCTCAGCTGGCAATAATCAAGGAGCTGAGCAGGCAGGAATTACACAGCACAGCTGGCAATTGTCAAGCAGATGACAGGCAGGAATCATGCAGCTCAGCTGGCAATTGTCAAGCAGATGAGCAGACAGGAATCACGCAGCTCAGCAGGCCCTGATCACGTGACTGAGCATGCACTGTTCACCTGGCTGATCATACACTGATCACCTGATTGATCATGCACTGATCACTTGGATATCATGCACAGATCACGTGGCTGATCATACACTGTTCACGTGTCTGACCATGCACTGATCACATGGCTGATCATACACTGCTCACGTAACTGATCATGAACTGATCACGTAATAGATCATGCACTGATCACGTGGCTGATTATGCAATGATAATGTAGGTACCATGTACTGGTCCCGTGAGTGATCATGCACTGAAGACGTACTTTATCATGCACTGATCACGTGGCTGATCATGCACTGAACACGTGACTGATCATGCACTGATCATGTGACTGATCATGCACTGATCACGTGGCTATCATGCACTGCTCACGTGGCTGATCATGCAATGATCATGTAATTGATCATGCACTGATCACCTGGCTTATCATGCATTGATCATGTGACTGATCATGTGCTGATCATGTTTGGTGTCACACACTGATCATGTGCATCTGCAGGCAATGAACAAAGAGCTGAGTAGGCAGGAATCAGTCAGCAGGCTATAATCATGAAACTCAGCTTTGAGAAATCATGTTGCTCACCTGGCAATAATCAAGTAGATGAGCAGGCAGGAATTATGCAGCACAGGTGGCAATTGTCAAGGAGATGACAGGCAGGAATCGTGCAGCTCAGCTGGCAATTGTCAAGCAGATGAGCAGAGAGTAATCACGCAGCTCAGCAGGCCCTTATCAAGTGACTGAGCATGCACTGTTCACGTGGCTGATCACACACCTATCACGTGAATAATCATGCATTGATCACGTGGCTCTCATGCACTGATCACGTGATTGCGCATGCACTGTTCACGTAATTGTATGCACTGCTCACGTGGCTATCATGCACTGATGACGTGGCTGATAATGCACTGATCACGTAGCTATCTTGCACTGATCACTTGATTGATCATACACTCATCACGGGACTGATCGTGCACTGATCACGGCGCTATCATGCATTGTCTACATGACTCCACATGCACTGATCACGTGGATGATCATGCACTGATCACGTGACTGACCATGCACTGATCACGTGGCTGATAATGCACTGATCACGTAATTGATCATGCACTGATCATTTGGCTGATCATGCACTGATCACGTGGCTGATCATACACTGATCACGTGACTGATCATGCACTGTTCACGTGACTGATTATGCACTGATCATGTAATTGATCATGCACTATTCACGTGGCTGATCATGCAATGATCACGTGACTGACCATGCACTGATCACGTGACGGATCATCCAATGATCAGTTGGCTATCATGCCCTGATTACTTGGCTGATTATACACTGATCACGTGACTGATAATGCACTGATCATCTGGCTATCATGCACTCATTACCTGGCTATCGTGCACTGATCACGTGGTTGATCATACACTGATCACGAGACTGATCATGCACTGATCACGTCTATATCATGCACTGATCACATGACTGCCCATGCACTGATCACCCGGATGATCATACACTGATCATGTGACAGTTCATGCAGTGATCACGTGGCTATCATGCACTGCTCTCGCGGCTGTTCATGCAATGATCACGTAGCTACCATGTACTGGTCACGTGAGTGATCATGCACTGATCAGGTGACTTATCATGCACTGTTCACGAGAGTGATCATGCACTGATCACGTGACTGATCATGCACTGATCTCGTGGCTATCATGCACGGCTCATGTGGCTGATCATGCAATGATCACCTAGCTAAAATATACTGGTCACGTGACTGATCAAGCACTGATCACGTGACTGATCATGCACTGATCACGTGGCTATCATACACTGATCACGTGCCTGCTCATGCACAGATTACATGACTGATCATGCACTGAACACGTGACTGATGATGCACTGATCACGTGGCTATCATGCACTACTCACGTGGCTGATCATGCAATGATAATGTAGCTACCATGTACCGGTCAGGTGACTGATCATACACCCATCAGGTGACGGATCATGCACTGATCACGTGGCTGATCATGCACTGATACCGTGACTGAGCATGGACTGATCACATGACTATCATGTAGTGATCACGTGACTTAATGGCTCTGATCATGCGCTGATCATGTTTGCTATCATACACTGATCATGTGCCTCTGGAGGCAATAAACAAAGAGCTGAGTAGGCACGAATGAAACAGTCAGCAGGCAATAATCATGGAACTCAGCTGTGAGGAATCATGCTGCTCAGCTGGCAATAATCAAGCAGCTGAGCAGGCAGGAATTACGCAGCACAGCTGGCAATTGTCAAGCAGATGACAGGCAGGAATCGTGCAGCTCAGCTGGCAATTGTCAAGCAGATGAGCAGACAGGAATCACGCAGCTCAGCAGGCCCTGATCACGTGACTGAGCATGCACTGTTCACCTGGCTGATCATACACTGATCACGTGATTGATCAAGCATTGATCACTTGGATATCATGCACTGATCACGTGGCACTCATGCACTGATCACGTGATTGCGCATGCACTGATCACGTAATTGTATGCACTGCTCACGTGGCTATCATGCACTGATCATGTGACTGATCATGCACTGATCACGTAGCTATCTTGCACTGATAACTTGGCTGATCATACACTCATCACGGGACTGATCGTGCACTGAATAAGGCGATATCATGCATTGACTACATGACTCACATGCACTGATCACGTGAATGATCATGCACTGATCACGTGACTGACCATGCACTGATCACGTGACTGATTATGCACTGATCACGTTGCTGATCATGCACTGATCACGTGGATATCATGCACTGCTTACGTGACTGATCATGCAATGATCACGTAGCTACCATGTACTGGTCACGTGACTGATCATGCACTGATCACGTAATTGATCATGCACTGGTCATGTGGCTGATCATGCACTGATCACGTGACTGATCATGCACTGATCACGTGACTGATCATGCACTGATCACGTGGCTATAATGCAGTGATCACGTGGCTATTATGCACAGATCACATGGCTGATCATGCAATGATCACGTAGTTACCATATACTGGTCACGTGACTGATCATGCACTGATCCTGTGGCTGATCATGCACTGATTACGTGACTGATCATGCACTGTTCACGAGACTCATCATGCACAGATCACGTGGATATCATGCACTGATCACCTGTTTGATCATACACTGTTCACGTGTTTGACCATGCACTGCTCACGTGGCTGAACATGCACTGTTCACGTGGCTTACCACACACCTGTCACGTGACTGATCATGCACTGATCACGTGGCACTCATGCACTGATCACGTGGCTGATCATACTCTGCTCACGTAACTGATCATGCACACATCACGTGGCTATCATGCACTTCTCACCTGGCTGGTCATGCAATGTTCACGTAGCTACCATATACTGGTCACGTGACTCATCATCCTCAGATCACGTAAATGATCATGCACTGTTCAGTTGACTGATCATGTACTGATCACGTGACTGATCATGCACTGATCACGTGGCTATCATGCACTGCTCACGTGGCTGATCATGCAATGATCACGTAACAACCATGTACTGGTCACGTGACTGATCATGCACTGATCACGTAATTAATCCTGCACTGATCATCTGACTCATCATGCACTGATTATGTGGCTGATCACACACTGTCACGTGACTGATCATGCACTGATCACGTGGCTATCATGCACTAATCACGTGGCTATCATTCACTGATCACGTGGATATCATGCACTGATCACGTGGCTGATCACACACGTATCACATGACTGATCATGCACTGATAACGTGGCTATCATGCACTGATCCCGTGGCTGATCATGCAATGATCACATAGCTACCATGTACTGGTCACGTGACTGATCATGCACTGATCACGTAATTGATCATGCACTGATCACGTGGTTGATCATGCAGTGAACACGTGAATAATCATGCACTGATCACGTGACTGATCATGCACTGATCACGTGGCTATCATGCACTGCTAACTTGGCTGATCATGCAATGATCACATAGATACCATGTACTGGTCACGTGACTGATCATGCACTGATGACGTAATTGATCATTCACTGATCATGTTGCTGATCATGCACTGATCACGTGACTGATCATGCACTGATCACGTAGCTGAACATGCACTGTTCATGTGGCTTATCACACACCTGTCACGTGACTGATTATGCACTGATCACGTGGCACTCATGCACTGATCACGTGGCTGATCATATTCTGTTCACGTAACTGATCATGCACACATCAGGTGGCTATCATGCACTGATCACTTGGCTGTTCATACACTGATCACGCAGCTACCATGTACTGGTCACGTTACTGATCATGCACTGATAACGTATTTGATCATGCACTGATCATGTGGCTGATCATGCACTGATCACGTGGCTATCATGCACTTATCACATGGCTGATCATACACTGATCATATGGCTACCATGTACCGGTCACCTGAATGATCATACACCCATCAGGTGACTGATCATGCACTGATCACGTGGCTATCATGCACTGACCACGACACTGAAAATGCACTGATCACGTCTAATCATGCACTGATCACATGACTGCCCATGCACTGATCACGTGGATGATCATACACTAATCATGTGACAGATCATGCACTGATCACGTGGCTGATCATGCACTGATACCGTGACTGAGCATGGACTGATCACATGACTATCATGTAGTGATCACGTGACTCAATGGCGCTGATCATGTGACTGATCATGCGCTGATCATGTTTGCTATCATACACTGATCATGTGCCTCTGGAGGCAATAACAAAGAGCTGAGTAGGCACGAATCAAACAGTCAGCAGGCAATAATCATGGAACTCAGCTGTGAGGAATCATGCTGCTCAGCTGGCAATAATCAAGCAGCTGAGCAGGCAGGAATTACGCAGCACAGCTGGCAATTGTCAAGCAGATGACAGGCAGGAATCGTGTAGCTCAGCTGGCAATTGTCAAGCAGATGAGCAGACAGTAATCACGCAGCTCAGCAGGCCCTGATCACGTGACTGAGCATGCACTGTTCACGTGGCTGATCATACACTTATCACGTGATTGATCATGCACTGATCACTTGGATATCATGCACTGATCACGTGGCTGATCATACACTGTTCACGTGTCTGACCATGCACTGATCACGTGGCTGATCATACACTGCTCAGGTAACTGATCATGCACTGTTCACGTGGCTATCATGCACTGATCACGTGACTGATCATGGACTGATCACGTGACTGACAATGCACTGATCATGTGACTGATCATGCACTGATGAGCTGACAATCATGCACTGATTACTTGGCTGATCATACACTGATCACGTGACTGATAATGCACTGATCATCTGGCTATCATGCACTCATTACCTGGCTATCGTGCACTGATCACGTGGTTGATCATACACTGATCACAAGACTGATCTTGCACTGATCACGTCTGTATCATGCACTGATCACCTGACTGCCCATGCACTGATCACGTGGATAAACATACACTGATCATGTCACAGATCATGCAGTGATCACGCGGCCATCATGCACTGCTCACGTGGCTGATCATTCAATGTTCACGTAGCTACCATATATTCTCACGTGACTGATCATGCACAGATCACGTAAATGATCATGCACTGTTCACGTGACTGATCATGTACTGATCACGTGACTGATCACGCACTGATCACGTGGCTATCATGCACTGCTCACGTGGCTGATCATGCAATGATCACGTAGCAACCATGTACTGGTCACGTGACTGATCATGCACTGATCACGTAGTTAATCCTGCACTGATCACCTGACTCATCATGCACTGATCACGTGGCTGATCACACACTGATCACGTGACTGATCATGCACTGATCACGTGGCTATCATGCACTGATCACGTGGCTATCATTCACGGATCACGTGGCTGATCACACACGTATCACGTGACTGATCATGCACTGATCACGTGGCTATCATGCACTGATCACGTGGCTATCATGCACTGATCACGTGGCTATCATGCACTGCTAACGTGGCTGATCATGAAATGATCACGCAGCTACCATGCACTGATCACGTAACTTATCATGCACGGATCACGTGGCTGATCATGCACGGATCACGTGGCTGATCAAGCACTGATCACGTGGCTATCATGCACTGCTAACGTGGCTGATCATGAAATGATCACGCGGCTACCATGTACTGGTCACGTGACTGATCATGCACTGATCATGTGGCTGATCATGCACTGATCACTTGACTGATCATGCACTGATCACGTGACTGATCATGCACTGATCACGTGGCTATCATGCACTGATCACTTGGCTGGACATACACTGATCACGCAGCTACCATGTACTGGTCACGTGACTGATCATGCACTGATGACGTAATTGATCATGCACTGATCATGTGGCTGATCATGCACTCATCACTTGACTGATCATGCACTGATTACGTGACTTATCATGCACTGATCACGTGGCTATAATGCACTGATCACATGGCTGGTCATACACTGATCACGTGCCTGGTCATGCACAGATTACTTGACTAATCATGCACTGATCACGTGGCTATCATGCACTACACACGTTGCTGATCATGCAATGATCATGCAGCTACCATGTACTGGTCACGTGACTGATCATACACGCATCAGGTGACTGATCATGCACTGATCACGTGGCTATCATGCACTGTTCACGTGGCTGATCATACACTGATCACCTGCCATGTCATGCACAGATTACGTGACTAATCATGAACTGATCACGTAGCAATCATTCACTGATCACCTGACTGATCATGCACTGATCACGTGGCTATCATGCACTGATCACGTGGCTCTAATGCACTGATCACGTGATTGCGCATGCACTGATCACGTTATTGTATGCACTGCTCACGTGGCTATCATGCACTGATGACGTGGCTGATCATGCACTGAATACGTAGCTATCTTGCACTGATCACTTGGCTGATCATACACTCATCACGGGACTGATCGTGCACTCATAACGGCGCTATCATGCATTGTCTACATGACTCCACATGCACTGATCACGTGGATGATCATGCACTGATCACGTGACTGACCATGCACTGATTATGTGACTGATCATGCACTGATCACGTGGCTGATCATGCACTGATCACGTAATTGATCATGCACTGATCATTTGGCTGATCATGCACTGATCACGTGGCTAATCATGCACTGATCACGTGGCTATCATGCACTGTTCACGTGGCTGATCTGGCAATGATCACGTAGCTACCAAGTACTGGTCACGTGACTGATCATGCACTGATCACGTAATTGATAATGCACTGATCATGTGGCTGATCATGCACTGATCATGTGGCTGATCATGCACTGATCACGTGGCTGATCATACACTGATCACGTGACTGATCATGCACTGATCACGTGGCTGATCATGCACTGATCACGTGACTGATCATGCACTGATCACGTAATTGATCATGCAGTGATCACGTGGCTATCGTGCACTACTCACGTGGCTGATCATGCAATGATCATGTAGCTACCATGTAAAGGTCACGTGAATGATCATACACCCATCAGGTGACAGATCATGCACTGATCACGTGGCTATCATGCACTGATCACATGACTGCCCATGCACTGATCACGTGGATGATCATACACTAATCATGTGACAGATCATACACTGATCACGTGGCTGATCATGCACTGATACCTTGACTGTGCATGGACTGATCACATGACTATCATGTAGTGATCACGTGACTTAATGGCGCTGATCATGTGACTGATCATGCGCTGATCATGTTTTCTATCATACACTGATCATGTGCCTCTGGAGGCAATAAACAAAGAGCTGAGTAGGCACGAATCATAAGTCAGCAGTCAATAATCATGGAAATCAGCTGTGAGGAATCATGCTGCTCAGCTGGCAATAATCAAGCAGCTGAGCAGCCAGGAATTACGCAGCACAGCTGGCAATTGTGAAGCAGATGACAGGCAGGAATCGTGCAGCTCAGCTGGCAATTGTCAAGCAGATGAGCAGACAGGAATCACACAGCTCAGCAGGCCCTGATCACGTGACTGAGCATGCACTGTTCACGTGGCTGATCATACACTGATCACGTGATGATCATGCACTGATCACTTGGATATCATGCACTGATCACGTGGCTGATCATACACTGTTCACGTGTCTGACCATGCACTGATCACGTGTCTGGTCATACACTGCTCACGTAACTGATCATGCACTGATCACGTGGCTATCCTGCACTGAACACGTGGCACTCATGCACTGATCACGTGGCTGATCATACTCTGCTCACGTAACTCATCATGCACACATCACGTGGCTATCATGCACTGCTCACGTGGTTCGTCATGGAATGATCACGAAGCTACCATATACTGCTCACGTGACTGATCATGCACAGATCACGTAAATGATCATGCACTGATCACGTGACTGATCTCGCACTGATCACGTGGCTATCATGCACTGCTCACGTGGCTGATCATGCAATGATCACGTAGCTATCATGCACTTCTCACCTGGCTGGTCATGCAATATTCACGTAGCTACCATATACTGGTCACGAGACTGATTATGCACAGATCACGTAAATGATCATGCACTGTTCACGTGACTGATCATGTACTGATCACGTGACTGATCATGCACTGATCACGTGGCTATCATGCTCTGCTCACGTGGCTGATCATGCACGATCACGTAGCAACCATGTACTGGTCTCTGACTGATCATGCACTGATCACGTAATTGATCCTGCACTGATCACGTGGCTCATCACGCACTGATCCGGTGGCTGATCACACACGTATCACGTGACTGATCATGTATAGATCACGTGACTACTCATGAAGTGATGACGTGGCTATCCTGCACTGATCACGTGGATATCATGCACTGATCACGTGGCTGATCACACACGTATTACGTGACTGATCATGCACTGATCACGTGGCTATCATGCACTGATCACGTGGCTATCATGCACTGATATCATGCACTGGTCACGTGGCTTTTCACACACGTATCACGTGACTGATCATGCACTGGTCACGTGACTGATCATGCACTGATCACGTGGCTATCATGCACTGATCACTTGGCTGGTCATACACTGATCACATGACTGATAATGCACTGTTCACGTGACTGATCATGTACTGATTACGTGACTGATCATGCACTGATCACGTAATTGATCATGCACTATTAACGTGGCTGATCATGCAATGATCACTTGAATGACCATGCACTGATCACGTGACTGACCATCCACGGATCAGTTGGCTATCATGCACTGATTACTTGGCTGATCATACACTGATCACTTGACTGATAATGCACTGATCATCTGGCTATCATGCACTTATTACCTGGCTATCGTGCACTGATCACGTGGTTGATCATACACTGATCCCGAGACTGATCATGCACTGATCACGTAATTGATCATGCACTGATCATTTGGCTGATCATGCACTGATCACGTGGCTAATCATGCACTGATCACGTGGCTATCATGCACTGTTCACGTGGCTGATCTGGCAATGATCACGTAGCTACCAAGTACTGGTCACGTGACTGATCATGCACTGATCACGTAATTGATAATGCACTGATCATGTGGCTGATCATGCACTGATCATGTGGCTGATCATGCACTGATCACGTGGCTGATCATACACTGATCACGTGACTGATCATGCACTGATCACGTGGCTGATCATGCACTGATCACGTGACTGATCATGCACTGATCACGTAATTGATCATGCAGTGATCACGTGGCTATCGTGCACTACTCACGTGGCTGATCATGCAATGATCATGTAGCTACCATGTAAAGGTCACGTGAATGATCATACACCCATCAGGTGACAGATCATGCACTGATCACGTGGCTATCATGCACTGATCACATGACTGCCCATGCACTGATCACGTGGATGATCATACACTAATCATGTGACAGATCATACACTGATCACGTGGCTGATCATGCACTGATACCTTGACTGTGCATGGACTGATCACATGACTATCATGTAGTGATCACGTGACTTAATGGCGCTGATCATGTGACTGATCATGCGCTGATCATGTTTTCTATCATACACTGATCATGTGCCTCTGGAGGCAATAAACAAAGAGCTGAGTAGGCACGAATCATAAGTCAGCAGTCAATAATCATGGAAATCAGCTGTGAGGAATCATGCTGCTCAGCTGGCAATAATCAAGCAGCTGAGCAGCCAGGAATTACGCAGCACAGCTGGCAATTGTGAAGCAGATGACAGGCAGGAATCGTGCAGCTCAGCTGGCAATTGTCAAGCAGATGAGCAGACAGGAATCACACAGCTCAGCAGGCCCTGATCACGTGACTGAGCATGCACTGTTCACGTGGCTGATCATACACTGATCACGTGATGATCATGCACTGATCACTTGGATATCATGCACTGATCACGTGGCTGATCATACACTGTTCACGTGTCTGACCATGCACTGATCACGTGTCTGGTCATACACTGCTCACGTAACTGATCATGCACTGATCACGTGGCTATCCTGCACTGAACACGTGGCACTCATGCACTGATCACGTGGCTGATCATACTCTGCTCACGTAACTCATCATGCACACATCACGTGGCTATCATGCACTGCTCACGTGGTTCGTCATGGAATGATCACGAAGCTACCATATACTGCTCACGTGACTGATCATGCACAGATCACGTAAATGATCATGCACTGATCACGTGACTGATCTCGCACTGATCACGTGGCTATCATGCACTGCTCACGTGGCTGATCATGCAATGATCACGTAGCTATCATGCACTTCTCACCTGGCTGGTCATGCAATATTCACGTAGCTACCATATACTGGTCAAGAGACTGATCATGCACAGATCACGTAAATGATCATGCACTGTTCACGTGACTGATCATGTACTGATCACGTGACTGATCATGCACTGATCACGTGGCTATCATGCTCTGCTCACGTGGCTGATCATGCAACGATCACGTAGCAACCATGTACTCGTCTCGTGACTGATCATGCACTGATCACGTAATTGATCCTGCACTGATCACGTGGCTCATCACGCACTGATCCGGTGGCTGATCACACACGTATCACGTGACTGATCATGTATAGATCACGTGACTACTCATGAAGTGATGACGTGGCTATCCTGCACTGATCACGTGGATATCATGCACTGATCACGTGGCTGATCACACACGTATCACGTGACTGATCATGCACTGATCACGTGGCTATCATGCACTGATCACGTGGCTATCATGCACTGATATCATGCACTGGTCACGTGGCTTTTCACACACGTATCACGTGACTGATCATGCACTGGTCACGTGACTGATCATGCACTGATCACGTGACTGATCATGCACTGATCACTTGGCTGGTCATACACTGATCACATGACTGATAATGCACTGTTCACGTGACTGATCATGTACTGATTACGTGACTGATCATGCACTGATCACGTAATTGATCATGCACTATTAACGTGGCTGATCATGCAATGATCACGTGAATGACCATGCACTGATCACGTGACTGATCATGCACTGATCAGTGGCTATCATGCACTGATCACGTGGCTGATCATGCACTGATCACGTGACTGATCATGCACTGATCACTGGCTATCATGCACTGATCACGTGGCTATCATGCACTGATCACGTGGCTGATCATGCACTGATCACGTGACTGATCATGCACTGATCACGTCTATATCATGCACTGATCACGTGACTGATCATGCACTGATCACGTGGATGATCATACACTGATCACGTGACTGATCATGCACTGATCACGTGGCTATCATGCACTGATCACGTGGCTGATCATGCACTGATCACGTAGCTACCATGCACTGATCACGTGACTGATCATGCACTGATCACGTAAGTGATCATGCACTGATCAGTGACTGATCATGCACTGATCACGTGACTGATCATGCACTGATCACGTGACTGATCATGCACTGATCACGTGGCTATCATGCACTGCTCACGTGGCTGATCATGCACTGATCACGTACTACCATATACTGATCACGTGACTGATCATGCACTGATCACGTGGCTGATCATGCACTGATCACGTGGCTGATCATGCACTGATCACGTGACTGATCATGCACTGATCACGTGACTGATCATGCACTGATCACGTGGCTATCATGCACTGATCACGTGGCTGATCATGCACTGATCACGTGCCTGATCATGCACTGATCACATGACTGATCATGCACTGATCACGTGACTGATCATGCACTGATCACGTGGCTATCATGCACTACTCACGTGGCTGATCATGCAATGATCATGTAGCTACCATGTACTGGTCACGTGACTGATCATACACCCATCAGGTGACTGATCATGCACTGATCACGTGCCTGATCATGCACTGATCACGTGACTGATCATGCACTGATCACATAGCTATCATGCACTGATCACGTGGCTGATCATGCACTGATCACGTGGCTGATCATGCACTGATACCGTGACTGAGCATGGACTGATCACATGACTATCATGTAGTGATCACGTGACTTAATGGCGCTGATCATGTGACTGATCATGCGCTGATCATGTTTGCTATCATACACTGATCATGTGCCTCTGGAGGCAATAAACAAAGAGCTGAGTAGGCACGAATCAAACAGTCAGCAGGCACCAATCATGGAACTCAGCTGTGAGGAATCATGCTGCTCAGCTGGCAATAATCAAGCAGCTGAGCAGGCAGGAATTACGCAGCACAGCTGGCAATTGTCAAGCAGATGACAGGCAGGAATCGTGCAGCTCAGCTGGCAATTGTCAAGCAGATGAGCAGACAGTAATCACGCAGCTCAGCAGGCCCTGATCACGTGACTGAGCATGCACTATACACGTGAATCATGCTGCTCAGCTGGCAATAATCAAGCAGCTGATCAGGCAGGAATTACACAGCACAGCTGGCAATTGTCAAGCAGATGACAGGCAGGAATCGTGCAGCTCAGCTGGCAATTGTCAAGCAGATGAGCAGACAGTAATCACGCAGCTCATCATGCACTGATCACGTGACTGATCATGCACTGATCACGTGGCTGATCATACACTGATCACGTGACTGATCATGCACTGATCACGTGGATATCATGCACTGATCACGTGGCTGATCATACACTGATCACGTGTCTGATCATGCACTGATCACGTGGCTGATCATGCACTGATCACGTAACTGATCATGCACTGATCACGTGGCTATCATGCACTGATCACGTGGCTGATCATGCACTGATCACGTGGCTGATCACACACTGTCACGTGACTATCATGCACTGATCACGTGGCACTCATGCACTGATCACGTGGCTGATCATACACTGATCACGTAACTGATCATGCACATCACGTGGCTATCATGCACTGCTCACGTGGCTGATCATGCAATGATCATGAAGCTATCATATACTGGTCACGTGACTGATCATGCACTGATCACGTGGCTGATCATGCACTGATCACGTAGCAATCATGTACTCGTCACGTGACTGATCATGCACTGATCACGTAATTGATCATGCACTGATCACGTGGCTCATCATGCACTGATCACGTGGCTGATCACACACGTATCACGTGACTGATCATGCACTGATCACGTGACTATCATGCACTGATCACGTGGCTATCATGCACTGATCACGTGGATATCATGCACTGATCACGTGGCTGATCACACACGTATCACGTGACTGATCATGCACTGATCACGTGGCTATCATGCACTGATCACGTGGCTATCATGCACTGATATCATGCACTGATCACGTGGCTATCATGCACTGATATCATGCACTGATCACGTGGCTGATCACACACTGATCACGTGACTGATCATGCACTGATCACGTGGCTGATCATGCACTGATCACGTGACTGATCATGCACTGATCACGTGACTGATCATGCACTGATCACGTGGCTGATCATGCACTGATCACATGACTGATCATGCACTGATCACGTGACTGATCATGCACTGATCACGTGACTGATCATGCACTGATCACGTAATTGATCATGCACTGATCACGTGGCTGATCATGCACTGATCACGTGACTGATCATGCACTGATCACGTGACTGATCATGCACTGATCAGTGGCTATCATGCACTGATCACGTGGCTGATCATGCACTGATCACGTGACTGATCATGCACTGATCACTGGCTATCATGCACTGATCACGTGGCTATCATGCACTGATCACGTGGCTGATCATGCACTGATCACGTGACTGATCATGCACTGATCACGTGACTGATCATGCACTGATCACGTGGATGATCATACACTGATCACGTGACTGATCATGCACTGATCACGTGGCTATCATGCACTGATCACGTGGCTGATCATGCAATGATCACGTAGCTACCATGCACTGATCACGTGACTGATCATGCACTGATCACGTAATTGATCATGCACTGATCAGTGACTGATCATGCACTGATCACGTGACTGATCATGCACTGATCACGTGACTGATCATGCACTGATCACGTGGCTATCATGCACTGATCACGTGGCTGATCATGCACTGATCACGTAGCTACCATGCACTGATCACGTGACTGATCATGCACTGATCACGTGGCTGATCATGCACTGATCACGTGGCTGATCATGCACTGATCACGTGACTGATCATGCACTGATCACGTGACTGATCATGCACTGATCACGTGGCTATCATGCACTGATCACGTGGCTGATCATGCACTGATCACGTGCCTGATCATGCACTGATCACATGGCTGATCATGCACTGATCACGTGACTGATCATGCACTGATCACGTGGCTATCATGCACTACTCACGTGGCTGATCATGCAATGATCATGTAGCTACCATGTACTGGTCACGTGACTGATCATACACCCATCAGGTGACTGATCATGCACTGATCACGTGCCTGATCATGCACTGATCACGTGACTGATCATGCACTGATCACATAGCTATCATGCACTGATCACGTGGCTGATCATGCACTGATCACGTGGCTGATCATGCACTGATACCGTGACTGAGCATGGACTGATCACATGACTATCATGTGTGATCACGTGACTTAATGGCGCTGATCATGTGACTGATCATGCGCTGATCATGTTTGCTATCATACACTGATCATGTGCCTCTGGAGGCAATAAACAAAGAGCTGAGTAGGCACGAATCAAACAGTCAGCAGGCACCAATCATGGAACTCAGCTGTGAGGAATCATGCTGCTCAGCTGGCAATAATCAAGCAGCTGAGCAGGCAGGAATTACGCAGCACAGCTGGCAATTGTCAAGCAGATGACAGGCAGGAATCGTGCAGCTCAGCTGGCAATTGTCAAGCAGATGAGCAGACAGTAATCACGCAGCTCAGCAGGCCCTGATCACGTGACTGAGCATGCACTGTTCACGTGAATCATGCTGCTCAGCTGGCAATAATCATGCACTGATCAGGCAGGAATTACACAGCACAGCTGGCAATTGTCATGCAGATGACAGGCAGGAATCGTGCATCTCAGCTGGAAATTGTCAAGCAGATGATCAGACACTAATCACGCAGCTCATCATGCACTGATCACGTGACTGAGCATGCACTGTTCACGTGAATCATGCTGCTCAGCTGGCAATAATCAAGCAGCTGATCAGGCAGGAATTACACAGCACAGCTGGCAATTGTCAAGCAGATGACAGGCAGGAATCGTGCAGCTCAGCTGGCAATTGTCAAGCAGATGAGCAGACAGTAATCACGCAGCTCATCATGCACTGATCACGTGACTGATCATGCACTGATCACGTGGCTGATCATACACTGATCACGTGACTGATCATGCACTGATCACGTGGATATCATGCACTGATCACGTGGCTGATCATGCACTGATCACGTGTCTGATCATGCACTGATCACGTGGCTGATCATGCACTGATCACGTAACTGATCATGCACTGATCACGTGGCTATCATGCACTGATCACGTGACTGATCATGCACTGATCACGTGACTGATCATGCACTGATCACGTGGCTATCATGCACTGATCACGTGGCTGATCATGCACTGATCACGTAGCTACCATGTACCTGTCACGTGACTGATCATGCACTGATCACGTGACTGATCATGCACTGATCACGTGGCTATCATGCACTGATCACGTGGCTGATCACACTGATCACGTGACTGATCATGCACTGATCACGTGACTGATCATGCACTGATCACGTGGCTATCATGCACTGATCACGTGGCTGATCATGCACTGATCACGTGGCTGATCATGCACTGATCACGTGGCTATCATGCACTGATCACGTGGCTGATCATGCACTGATCACGTGGCTATCATGCACTGATCACGTGACTGATCATGCACTGATCACGGGACTGATCATGCACTGATCACGGCGATATCATGCACTGATCACATGACTGATCATGCACTGATCACGTGGCTGATCATGCACTGATCACGTGACTGATCATGCACTGATCACGTGGCTGATCATGCACTGATCACGTGACTGATCATGCACTGATCACGTGGCTGATCATGCACTGATCACGTGGCTGATCATGCACTGATCACGTGACTGATCATGCACTGATCACGTGACTGATCATGCACTGATCAGTGGCTATCATGCACTGATCACTGGCTGATCATGCACTGATCACGTGACTGATCATGCACTGATCACTGGCTATCATGCACTGATCACGTGGCTATCATGCACTGATCACGTGGCTGATCATGCACTGATCACGTGACTGATCATGCACTGATCACGTCTATATCATGCACTGATCACATGACTGATCATGCACTGATCACGTGGATGATCATACACTGATCATGTGACTGATCATGCACTGATCACGTGGCTATCATGCACTGATCACGTGGCTGATCATGCACTGATCACGTAGCTACCATGTACTGATCACGTGACTGATCATGCACTGATCACGTAACTGATCATGCACTGATCAGTGACTGATCATGCACTGATCACGTGACTGATCATGCACTGATCACGTGACTGATCATGCACTGATCACGTGGCTATCATGCACTGATCACGTGGCTGATCATGCAATGATCACGTAGCTACCATATACTGATCACGTGACTGATCATGCACTGATCACGTGGCTGATCATGCACTGATCACGTGGCTGATCATGCACTGATCACGTGACTGATCATGCACTGATCACGTGACTGATCATGCACTGATCACGTGGCTATCATGCACTGATCACGTGGCTGATCATGCACTGATCACGTGCCTGATCATGCACTGATCACATGGCTGATCATGCACTGATCACGTGACTGATCATGCACTGATCACGTGGCTATCATGCACTACTCACGTGGCTGATCATGCAATGATCATGTAGCTACCATGTACTGGTCACGTGACTGATCATACACCCATCAGGTGACTGATCATGCACTGATCACGTGCCTGATCATGCACTGATCACGTGACTGATCATGCACTGATCACATAGCTATCATGCACTGATCACGTGGCTGATCATGCACTGATCACGTGGCTGATCATGCACTGATACCGTGACTGAGCATGGACTGATCACATGACTATCATGTAGTGATCACGTGACTTAATGGCGCTGATCATGTGACTGATCATGCGCTGATCATGTTTGCTATCATGCACTGATCATGTGCCTCTGGAGGCAATAAACAAAGAGCTGAGTAGGCACGAATCAAACAGTCAGCAGGCACCAATCATGGAACTCAGCTGTGAGGAATCATGCTGCTCAGCTGGCAATAATCAAGCAGCTGAGCAGGCAGGAATTACGCAGCACAGCTGGCAATTGTCAAGCAGATGACAGGCAGGAATCGTGCAGCTCAGCTGGCAATTGTCAAGCAGATGAGCAGACAGTAATCACGCAGCTCAGCAGGCCCTGATCACGTGACTGAGCATGCACTATTCACGTGAATCATGCTGATCAGCTGGCAATAATCAAGCACTGAGCAGGCAGGAATTACACAGCACCGCTGGCAATTCTCAAGCAGATGACAGGCAGGATCGTGCAGCTCAGCTGGAAATTGTCACGCAGATGATCAGACAGTGATCACGCAGCTCATCATGCACTGATCACGTGACTGATCATGCACTGATCACGTGGCTGATCATGCACTGATCACGTGGCTATCATGCACTGATCACGTGGCTGATCATGCACTGATCACGTAGCAACCATGTACTGTCACGTGACTGATCATGCACTGATCACGTAATTGATCATGCACTGATCACGTGGCTGATCATGCACTGATCACGTGGCTGATCATGCACTGATCACGTGACTGATCATGCACTGATCACGTGACTATCATGCACTGATCACGTGGCTATCATGCACTGATCACGTGGATATCATGCACTGATCACGTGGCTGATCACACACTGATCACGTGACTGATCATGCACTGATCACGTGGCTATCATGCACTGATCACGTGGCTATCATGCACTGATATCATGCACTGATCACGTGGCTGATCACACACGTATCACGTGACTGATCATGCACTGATCACGTGGCTGATCATGCACTGATCACGTGACTGATCATGCACTGATCACGTGACTGATCATGCACTGATCACGTGGCTGATCATGCACTGATCACGTGACTGATCATGCACTGATCACGTGACTGATCATGCACTGATCACGTAACTGATCATGCACTGATCACGTGGCTGATCATGCACTGATCACGTGACTGATCATGCACTGATCACGTGACTGATCATGCACTGATCAGTGGCTATCATGCACTGATCACGTGGCTGATCATGCACTGATCACGTGACTGATCATGCACTGATCACTGGCTATCATGCACTGATCACGTGGCTATCATGCACTGATCACGTGGCTGATCATGCACTGATCACGTGACTGATCATGCACTGATCACGTCTATATCATGCACTGATCACATGACTGATCATGCACTGATCACGTGGATGATCATACACTGATCACGTGACTGATCATGCACTGATCACGTGGCTATCATGCACTGATCACGTGGCTGATCATGCAATGATCACGTAGCTACCATGTACTGATCACGTGACTGATCATGCACTGATCACGTAATTGATCATGCACTGATCAGTGACTGATCATGCACTGATCACGTGACTGATCATGCACTGATCACGTGACTGATCATGCACTGATCACGTGGCTATCATGCACTGCTCACGTGGCTGATCATGCACTGATCACGTAGCTACCATGCACTGATCACGTGACTGATCATGCACTGATCACGTGGCTGATCATGCACTGATCACGTGGCTGATCATGCACTGATCACGTGACTGATCATGCACTGATCACGTGACTGATCATGCACTGATCACGTGGCTATCATGCACTGATCACGTGGCTGATCATGCACTGATCACGTGCCTGATCATGCACTGATCACATGGCTGATCATGCACTGATCACGTGACTGATCATGCACTGATCACGTGGCTATCATGCACTACTCACGTGGCTGATCATGCAATGATCATGTAGCTACCATGTACTGGTCACGTGACTGATCATACACCCATCAGGTGACTGATCATGCACTGATCACGTGCCTGATCATGCACTGATCACGTGACTGATCATGCACTGATCACATAGCTATCATGCACTGATCACGTGGCTGATCATGCACTGATCACGTGGCTGATCATGCACTGATACCGTGACTGAGCATGGACTGATCACATGACTATCATGTAGTGATCACGTGACTTAATGGCGCTGATCATGTGACTGATCATGCGCTGATCATGTTTGCTATCATACACTGATCATGTGCCTCTGGAGGCAATAAACAAAGAGCTGAGTAGGCACGAATCAAACAGTCAGCAGGCACCAATCATGGAACTCAGCTGTGAGGAATCATGCTGCTCAGCTGGCAATAATCAAGCAGCTGAGCAGGCAGGAATTACGCAGCACAGCTGGCAATTGTCAAGCAGATGACAGGCAGGAATCGTGCAGCTCAGCTGGCAATTGTCAAGCAGATGAGCAGACAGTAATCACGCAGCTCAGCAGGCCCTGATCACGTGACTGAGCATGCACTGTTCACGTGAATCATGCTGCTCAGCTGGCAATAATCAAGCAGCTGAGCAGGCAGGAATTACACAGCACAGCTGGCAATTGTCAAGCAGATGACAGGCAGGAATCGTGCAGCTCAGCTGGCAATTGTCAAGCAGATGAGCAGACAGTAATCACGCAGCTCAGCAGGCCCTGATCACGTGACTGAGCATGCACTGTTCACGTGGCTGATCATACACTGATCACGTGATTGATCATGCACTGATCACTTGGATATCATGCACTGATCACGTGGCTGATCATACACTGTTCACGTGTCTGACCATGCACTGATCACGTGGCTGATCATACACTGCTCACGTAACTGATCATGCACTGATCACGTGGCTATCATGCACTGATCACGTGGCTGATCATGCACTGATCACGTGGCTGATCACACTCCTGTCACGTGACATATCATGCACTGATCACGTGGCACTCATGCACTGATCACGTGGCTGATCATACTCTGATCACGTCACTGATCATGCACACATCACGTGGCTATCATGCACTGCTCACGTGGCTCGTCATGGAATGATCATGAAGCTACCATATACTGGTCACGTGACTGATCATGCACTGATCACGTAAATGATCATGCACTGTTCACGTGACTGATCATGCACTGATCACGTGACTGATCATGCACTGATCACGTGGCTATCATGCACTGCTCACGTGGCTGATCATGCAACGATCACGTAGCAACCATGTACTGGTCACGTGACTGATCATGCACTGATCACGTAATTGATCATGCACTGATCACGTGGCTCATCATGCACTGATCCGGTGGCTGATCACACTCGTATCACGTGACTGATCATGCACTGATCACGTGACTAATCATGCACTGATCACGTGGCTATCATGCACTGATCACGTGGATATCATGCACTGATCACGTGGCTGATCACACACGTATCACGTGACTGATCATGCACTGATCACGTGGCTATCATGCACTGATCACGTGGCTGATCATGCACTGATCACGTGGCTATCATGCACTGATCACGTGGCTGATCATGCACTGATCACGTAGCTACCATGCACTGATCACGTGACTGATCATGCACTGATCACGTGGCTGATCATGCACTGATCACGTGACTGATCATGCACTGATCACGTGGCTGATCATGCACTGATCACGCAGCTACCATGTACTGGTCACATGACTGATCATGCACTGATCACGTAACTGATCATGCACTGATCACCTGGCTTACCATGCATTGATTATGTGACTGATCATGTGCTGATCATGTTTCTGTCATACACTGATCATGTGCCTCTGGAGGCAATGAACAAAGAGCTGAGTAGGCAGGAATCAGTAGGCAATAATCATGGAACTCAGCTCTGAGAAATCATGCTGCTCAGCTGGCAATAATCAAGTAGATGAGCAGGCAGGAATTATGCAGCACAGGTGGCAATTGTCAAGCAGATGACAGGCAGGAATCGTGCAGCTCAGCTGGCAATTGTCAAGCACATGAGCAGACAGTAATCACGAAGCTCAGCAGGCCCTGATCACGTGACTGAGCATGCACTGTTCACGTGGCTGATCACACACTGATCACGTGACTGATCATGCACTGATCACGTGGCTATCATGCACTGATCACGTGATTGATCATGCACTGATCACGTAATTGTCATGCACTGATCACGTGGCTATCATGCACTGATCACGTGGCTGATCATGCACTGATCACGTGACTGATCATGCACTGATCACGTGGCTGATCATGCACTGATCACGTGGCTATCATGCACTGATCACGTGGCTGATCATGCAATGATCACGTAGCTACCATGTACTGGTCACGTGACTGATCATGCACTGATCACGTAATTGATCATGCACTGATCACGTGGCTGATCATGCACTGATCACGTGGCTGATCATACACTGATCACGTGACTGATCATGCACTGATCACGTGGCTGATCATGCACTGATCACGTGACTGATCATGCTCTGATCTCATGTCTGATCACGCACTGATCACGTGGCTATCATGCATGGCTCACGTGGCTGAACATGCAATGATCACGCAGCTACCATGTACTGGTCACATGACTGATCACGCAGTGATCATGTGACTGATCATGCAGTGATCACGTGGCTATCATGCACTACTCACGTGGCTGATCATGCAATGATCATGTAGCTACCATGTAAAGGTCACGTGAATGATCATACACCCATCAGGTGACAGATCATGCACTGATCACGTGGCTATCATGCACTGATCACGAGACTGATCATGCACTGATCACGTCTATATCATGCACTGATCACATGACTGCCCATGCACTGATCACGCGGATGATCATACACTAATCATGTGACAGATCATGCACTGATCACGTGGCTGATCATGCACTGATACCGTGACTGTGCATGGACTGATCACATGACTATCATGTAGTGATCACGTGACTTAATGGCGCTGATCATGTGACTGATCATGCGCTGATCATGTTTTCTATCATACACTGATCATGTGCCTCTGGAGGCAATAAACAAAGAGCTGAGTAGGCACGAATCAAAAGTCAGCAGGCAATAATCATGGAACTCAGCTGTGAGGAATCATGCTGCTCAGCTGGCAATAATCAAGCAGCTGAGCAGGCAGGAATTACGCAGCACAGCTGGCAATTGTCAAGCAGATGACAGGCAGGAATCGTGCAGCTCAGCTGGCAATTGTCAAGCAGATGAGCAGACAGTAATCACGCAGCTCAGCAGGCCCTGATCACGTGACTGAGCATGCACTGTTCACGTGGCTGATCATACACTGATCACGTGATTGATCATGCACTGATCACTTGGATATCATGCACTGATCACGTGGCTGATCATACACTGTTCACGTGTCTGACCATGCACTGATCACGTGTCTGGTCATACACTGCTCACGTAACTGATCATGCACTGATCACGTGGCTATCATGCACTGATCACGTGGCGGAACATGCACTGTTCACGTGGCTGATCACACACCTGTCACGTGACATATCATGCACTGATCACGTGGCACTCATGCACTGATCACGTGGCTGATCATACTCTGCTCACGTAACTCATCATGCACACATCACGTGGCTATCATGCACTGCTCACGTGGTTCGTCATGGAATGGTCACGTAGCTACCATATACTGGTCACGTGACTGATCATGCACAGATCACGTAAATGATCATGCACTGTTAACGTGACTGATCATGTACTGATCACGTGACTGATCATGCACTGATCACGTGGCTATCATGCTCTGCTCACGTGGCTGATCATGCAACGATCACGTAGCAACCATGTACTCGTCTCGTGACTGATCATGCACTGATCACGTAATTGATCCTGCACTGATCACGTGGCTCATCACGCACTGATCCGTGGCTGATCACACTGTATCACGTGACTGATCATGCACTGATCACGTGACTATCATGCACTGATCACGTGGCTATCATGCACTGATCACGTGGATATCATGCACTGATCACGTGGCTGATCACACACGTATCACGTGACTGATCATGCACTGATCACGTGGCTATCATGCACTGATCACGTGGCTATCATGCACTGATATCATGCACTGATCACGTGGCTGATCACACACGATCACGTGACTGATCATGCACTGATCACGTGGCTGATCATGCACTGATCACGTGACTGATCATGCACTGATCACGTGACTGATCATGCACTGATCACGTGGCTGATCATGCACTGATCACGTGACTGATCATGCACTGATCACGTGACTGATCATGCACTGATCACGTGACTGATCATGCACTGATCACGTAATTGATCATGCACTGATCACGTGGCTGATCATGCACTGATCACGTGACTGATCATGCACTGATCACGTGACTGATCATGCACTGATCAGTGGCTATCATGCACTGATCACGTGGCTGATCATGCACTGATCACGTGACTGATCATGCACTGATCACTGGCTATCATGCACTGATCACGTGGCTATCATGCACTGATCACGTGGCTGATCATACACTGATCACGTGACTGATCATGCACTGATCACGTCTATATCATGCACTGATCACATGACTGATCATGCACTGATCACCCGCATGAACATACACTGATCATGTGACTGATCATGCACTGATCACGTGGCTATCATGCACTGATCACGTGGCTGATCATGCAATGATCACGTAGCTACCATGTACTGATCACGTGACTGATCATGCACTGATCACGTAATTGATCATGCACTGATCAGTGACTGATCATGCACTGATCACGTGACTGATCATGCACTGATCACGTGACTGATCATGCACTGATCACGTGGCTATCATGCACTGATCACGTGGCTGATCATGCACTGATCACGTAGCTACCATACTGATCACGTGACTGATCATGCACTGATCACGTGGCTGATCATGCACTGATCACGTGGCTGATCATGCACTGATCACGTGACTGATCATGCACTGATCACGTGACTGATCATGCACTGATCACGTGGCTATCATGCACTGATCACGTGGCTGATCATGCACTGATCACGTGCCTGATCATGCACTGATCACATGGCTGATCATGCACTGATCACGTGACTGATCATGCACTGATCACGTGGCTATCATGCACTACTCACGTGGCTGATAATGCAATGATCATGTAGCTACCATGTACTGGTCACGTGACTGATCATACACCCATCAGGTGACTGATCATGCACTGATCACGTGCCTGATCATGCACTGATCACGTGACTGATCATGCACTGATCACATAGCTATCATGCACTGATCACGTGGCTGATCATGCACTGATCACGTGGCTGATCATGCACTGATACCGTGACTGAGCATGGACTGATCACATGACTATCATGTGTGATCACGTGACTTAATGGCGCTGATCATGTGACTGATCATGCGCTGATCATGTTTGCTATCATACACTGATCATGTGCCTCTGGAGGCAATAAACAAAGAGCTGAGTAGGCACGAATCAAACAGTCAGCAGGCACCAATCATGGAACTCAGCTGTGAGGAATCATGCTGCTCAGCTGGCAATAATCAAGCAGCTGAGCAGGCAGGAATTACGCAGCACAGCTGGCAATTGTCAAGCAGATGACAGGCAGGAATCGTGCAGCTCAGCTGGCAATTGTCAAGCAGATGAGCAGACAGTAATCACGCAGCTCAGCAGGCCCTGATCACGTGACTGAGCATGCACTATTCACGTGAATCATGCTGATCAGCTGGCAATAATCATGCACTGATCAGGCAGGAATTACACAGCACAGCTGGCAATTGTCATGCAGATGACAGGCAGGAATCGTGCATCTCAGCTGGAAATTGTCAAGCAGATGATCAGACACTAATCACGCAGCTCATCATGCACTGATCACGTGACTGATCATGCACTGTTCACGTGAATCATGCTGCTCAGCTGGCAATAATCATGCAGCTGATCAGGCAGGAATTACACAGCACAGCTGGCAATTGTCAAGCAGATGACAGGCAGGAATCGTGCAGCTCAGCTGGCAATTGTCAAGCAGATGAGCAGACAGTAATCACGCAGCTCATCATGCACTGATCACGTGACTGATCATGCACTGATCACGTGGCTGATCATGCACTGATCACGTGACTGATCATGCACTGATCACGTGGCTATCATGCACTGATCACGTGGCTGATCATGCACTGATCACGTGTCTGATCATGCACTGATCACGTGGCTGATCATGCACTGATCACGTAACTGATCATGCACTGATCACGTGGCTATCATGCACTGATCACGTGACTGATCATGCACTGATCACGTGACTGATCATGCACTGATCACGTGGCTATCATGCACTGATCACGTGGCTGATCATGCACTGATCACGTAGCTACCATGTACCTGTCACGTGACTGATCATGCACTGATCACGTGACTGATCATGCACTGATCACGTGGCTATCATGCACTGATCACGTGGCTGATCACACTGATCACGTGACTGATCATGCACTGATCACGTGACTGATCATGCACTGATCACGTGGCTATCATGCACTGATCACGTGGCTGATCATGCACTGATCACGTGGCTGATCATGCACTGATCACGTGGCTATCATGCACTGATCACGTGGCTGATCATGCACTGATCACGTGGCTATCATGCACTGATCACGTGACTGATCATGCACTGATCACGGGACTGATCATGCACTGATCACGGCGATATCATGCACTGATCACATGACTGATCATGCACTGATCACGTGGCTGATCATGCACTGATCACGTGACTGATCATGCACTGATCACGTGGCTGATCATGCACTGATCACGTGACTGATCATGCACTGATCACGTGGCTGATCATGCACTGATCACGTGGCTGATCATGCACTGATCACGTGACTGATCATGCACTGATCACGTGACTGATCATGCACTGATCAGTGGCTATCATGCACTGATCACTGGCTGATCATGCACTGATCACGTGACTGATCATGCACTGATCACTGGCTATCATGCACTGATCACGTGGCTATCATGCACTGATCACGTGGCTGATCATGCACTGATCACGTGACTGATCATGCACTGATCACGTCTATATCATGCACTGATCACATGACTGATCATGCACTGATCACGTGGATGATCATACACTGATCATGTGACTGATCATGCACTGATCACGTGGCTATCATGCACTGATCACGTGGCTGATCATGCAATGATCACGTAGCTACCATGTACTGATCACGTGACTGATCATGCACTGATCACGTAATTGATCATGCACTGATCACGTGACTGATCATGCACTGATCACGTGACTGATCATGCACTGATCACGTGACTGATCATGCACTGATCACGTGGCTATCATGCACTGCTCACGTGGCTGATCATGCAATGATCACGTAGCTACCATATACTGGTCACGTGACTGATCATGCACTGATCACGTGGCTGATCATGCACTGATCACGTGACTGATCATGCACTGATCACGTGACTGATCATGCACTGATCACGTGACTGATCATGCACTGATCACGTGGCTATCATGCACTGATCACGTGGCTGATCATGCACTGATCACGTGGCTATCATGCACTGATCACGTGGCTGATCACACACTGATCACGTGACTGATCATGCACTGATCACGTGGCTATCATGCACTGATCACGTGGCTGATCATGCACTGATCACGTGGCTATCATGCACTGATCACGTGGCTGATCATGCACTGATCACGTAGCTACCATGCACTGATCACGTGACTGATCATGCACTGATCACGTGGCTGATCATGCACTGATCACGTGACTGATCATGCACTGATCACGTGGCTGATCATGCACTGATCACGCAGCTATCATGCACTGGTCACGTGACTGATCATGCACTGATCACGTGACTGATCATGCACTGATCACGTGGCTTATCATGCACTGATCATGTGATTCATCATGTGCTGATCATGTTTCTGTCATACACTGATCATGTGCATCTGGAGGCAATGAACAAAGAGCTGAGTAGGCAGGAATCAGTAGGCAATAATCATGGAACTCAGCTCTGAGAATCATGCTGCTCAGCTGGCAATAATCAAGCAGATGAGCAGGCAGGAATTATGCAGCACAGGTGGCAATTGTCAAGCAGATGACAGGCAGGAATCGTGCAGCTCAGCTGGCAATTGTCAAGCAGATGAGCAGACAGTAATCACGCAGCTCAGCAGGCCCTGATCACGTGACTGAGCATGCACTGTTCACGTGGCTGATCACACACTGATCACGTGACTGATCATGCACTGATCACGTGGCTATCATGCACTGATCACGTGACTGATCATGCACTGATCACGTAACTGTCATGCACTGATCACGTGGCTATCATGCACTGATCACGTGGCTGATCATGCACTGATCACGTGACTGATCATGCACTGATCACGTGGCTGATCATGCACTGATCACGTGGCTATCATGCACTGATCACGTGGCTGATCATGCACTGATCACGTAGCTATCATGTACTGATCACGTGACTGATCATGCACTGATCACGTGGCTGATCATGCACTGATCACGTGACTGATCATGCACTGATCACGTGACTGATCATGCACTGATCACGTGGCTGATCATGCACTGATCACGTGACTGATCATGCACTGATCACGTGACTGATCATGCACTGATCACGTGACTGATCATGCACTGATCACGTGGCTGATCATGCACTGATCACGTGACTGATCATGCACTGATCACGTGGCTGATCATGCACTGATCACGTGACTGATCATGCACTGATCACGTGACTGATCATGCACTGATCACGTGGCTGATCATGCACTGATCACGTGACTGATCATGCACTGATCACGTGACTGATCATGCACTGATCACGTGGCTATCATGCACTGATCACGTGGCTGATCATGCAAGATCACGCAGCTACATGTACTGGTCACATGACTGATCATGCACTGATCACGTGACTGATCATGCACTGATCACGTGGCTATCATGCACTGATCACGTGGCTGATCATGCACTGATCACGTAGCTACCATGTACTGATCACGTGACTGATCATGCACTGATCACGTGACTGATCATGCACTGATCACGTGGCTATCATGCACTGATCACGTGGCTGATCATGCACTGATCACGCAGCTATCATGCACTGATCACGTGACTGATCATGCACTGATCACGTGGCTGATCATGCACTGATCACGTGGCTGATCATGCACTGATCACGTGGCTGATCATGCACTGATCACGTGACTGATCATGCACTGATCACGTGGCTATCATGCACTGATCACGTGGCTGATCATGCACTGATCATGTAGCTACCATGTACAGGTCACGTGAATGATCATACACCCATCAGGTGACTGATCATGCACTGATCACGTGGCTATCATGCACTGATCCCGAGACTGATCATGCACTGATCTCGTCTAATCATGCACTGATCACATGACTGCCCATGCACTGATCACGTGGATGATCATACACTAATCATGTGACAGATCATGCACTGATCACGTGGCTGATCATGCACTGATACCGTGACTGAGCATGGACTGATCACATGACTATCATGTAGTGATCACGTGACTTAATGGCGCTGATCATGTGACTGATCATGCGCTGATCATGTTTGCTATCATACACTGATCATGTGCCTCTGGAGGCAATAAACAAAGAGCTGAGTAGGCACGAATCAAACAGTCAGCAGGCAATAATCATGGAATTCAGCTGTGAGGAATCATGCTGCTCAGCTGGCAATAATCAAGCAGCTGAGCAGGCAGGAATTACGCAGCACAGCTGGCAATTGTCAAGCAGATGACAGGCAGGAATCGTGCAGCTCAGCTGGCAATTGTCAAGCAGATGAGCAGACAGTAATCACGCAGCTCAGCAGGCCCTGATCACGTGACTGAGCATGCACTGTTCACGTGGCTGATCATACACTGATCACGTGATTGATCATGCACTGATCACTTGGATATCATGCACTGATCACGTGGCTGATCATACACTGATCACGTGACTGATCATGCACTGATCACGTGGCTGATCATGCACTGATCACGTGGCTGATCATGCACTGATCACGTGGCTGATCATGCACTGATCACGTGGCTGATCATGCACTGATCACGTGACTGATCATGCACTGATCACGTGGCTATCATGCACTGATCACGTGACTGATCATGCACTGATCACGTGACTGATCATGCACTGATCACGTGGCTATCATGCACTGATCACGTGGCTGATCATGCAATGATCACGTAGCTACCATGTACCTGTCACGTGACTGATCATGCACTGATCACGTGACTGATCATGCACTGATCACGTGGCTATCATGCACTGATCACGTGGCTGATCACACTGATCACGTGGCTGATCATGCACTGATCACGTGACTGATCATGCACTGATCACGTAGCTATCATGCACTGATCACGTGGCTGATCATGCACTGATCACGTGGCTGATCATGCACTGATCACGTGGCTATCATGCACTGATCACGTGGCTGATCATGCACTGATCACGTAACTGATCATGCACTGATCACGTGGCTGATCATGCACTGATCACGTGGCTGATCATGCACTGATCACGTGACTGATCATGCACTGATCACGTGGCTGATCATGCACTGATCACGTGGCTGATCATGCACTGATCACGTGACTGATCATGCACTGATCACGTGACTGATCATGCACTGATCACGTGGCTATCATGCACTGATCACGTGGCTGATCATGCACTGATCACGTGACTGATCATGCACTGATCACTGGCTATCATGCACTGATCACGTGGCTATCATGCACTGATCACGTGGCTGATCATGCACTGATCACGTGACTGATCATGCACTGATCACGTCTATATCATGCACTGATCACATGACTGATCATGCACTGATCACGTGGATGATCATACACTGATCATGTGACTGATCATGCACTGATCACGTGGCTATCATGCACTGATCACGTGGCTGATCATGCAATGATCACGTAGCTACCATGTACTGATCACGTGACTGATCATGCACTGATCACGTAATTGATCATGCACTGATCACGTGACTGATCATGCACTGATCACGTGACTGATCATGCACTGATCACGTGACTGATCATGCACTGATCACGTGGCTATCATGCACTGATCACGTGGCTGATCATGCAATGATCACGTAGCTACCATATACTGGTCACGTGACTGATCATGCACTGATCACGTGGCTGATCACACACTGATCACGTGACTGATCATGCACTGATCACGTGACTGATCATGCACTGATCACGTGACTGATCATGCACTGATCACGTGGCTGATCATGCACTGATCACGTGGCTATCATGCACTGATCACGTGGCTATCATGCACTGATCACGTGGCTGATCATGCACTGATCACGTAGCTACCATGCACTGATCACGTGACTGATCATGCACTGATCACGTAATTGATCATGCACTGATCACGTGGCTGATCATGCACTGATCACGTGGCTGATCATGCACTGATCACGTAACTGATCATGCACTGATCACGTGACTGATCATGCACTGATCACGTGGCTATCATGCACTGATCACGTGGCTGATCATACACTGATCACGTGCCTGATCATGCACTGATCACGTGGCTGATCATGCACTGATCACGTGACTGATCATGCACTGATCACGTGTCTGATCATGCACTGATCACGTGGCTATCATGCACTGCTCACGTGGCTGATCATGCATGATCACGCAGCTACCATGTACTGGTCACATGACTGATCATGCACTGATCACGTGACTGATCATGCGGTAATCACGTGGCTATCATGCACTACTGACATGGCTGATCATGCAATGATCATGTAGCTACCATGTACAGGTCACGTGAATGATCATACACCCATCAGGTGACTGATCATGCACTGATCACGTGGCTATCATGCACTGATCACGCACTGATCATGCACTGATCACGTCTATATCATGCACTGATCACATGACTGCCCATGCACTGATCACGTGGATGATCATACACTAATCATGTGACAGATCATGCACTGATCACGTGGCTGATCATGCACTGATACCGTGACTGTGCATGGACTGATCACATGACTATCATGTAGTGATCACGTGACTTAATGGCGCTGATCATGTGACTGATCATGCGCTGATCATGTTTGCTATCATACACTGATCATGTGCCTCTGGAGGCAATAAACAAAGAGCTGAGTAGGCACGAATCAAACAGTCAGCAGGCAATAATCATGGAACTCAGCTGTGAGGAATCATGCTGCTCAGCTGGCAATAATCAAGCAGCTGAGCAGGCAGGAATTACGCAGCACAGCTGGCAATTGTCAAGCAGATGACAGGCAGGAATCGTGCAGCTCAGCTGGCAATTGTCAAGCAGATGAGCAGACAGTAATCACGCAGCTCAGCAGGCCCTGATCACGTGACTGAGCATGCACTGTTCACGTGGCTGATCATACACTGATCACGTGACTGATCATGCACTGATCACGTGACTGATCATGCACTGATCACGTGACTGATCATGCACTGATCACGTGGCTGATCATGCACTGATCACGTGGCTGATCATGCACTGATCACGTAGCAACCATGCACTGATCACGTGACTGATCATGCACTGATCACGTGGCTGATCATGCACTGATCACGTGGCTGATCATGCACTGATCACGTGGCTGATCACACACTGATCACGTGACTGATCATGCATGATCACGTGACTATCATGCACTGATCACGTGGCTATCATGCACTGATCACGTGGCTATCATGCACTGATCACGTGGCTCTCATGCACTGATATCATGCACTGATCACGTGGCTGATCACACGATCACGTGACTGATCATGCACTGATCACGTGGCTATCATGCACTGATCACGTGGCTCTCATGCACTGATATCATGCACTGATCACGTGGCTGATCACACACTGATCACGTGACTGATCATGCACTGATCACGTGGCTATCATGCACTGATCACGTGGCTCTCATGCACTGATATCATGCACTGATCACGTGGCTGATCACACACGATCACGTGACTGATCATGCACTGATCACGTGGCTATCATGCACTGATCACGTGGCTCTCATGCACTGATATCATGCACTGATCACGTGGCTGATCACACACTGATCACGTGACTGATCATGCACTGATCACGTGGCTGATCATGCACTGATCACGTGACTGATCATGCACTGATCACGTGACTGATCATGCACTGATCACGTGGCTATCATGCACTGATCACGTGGCTGATCATGCACTGATCACGTGACTGATCATGCACTGATCACGTGACTGATCATGCACTGATCACGTGACTGATCATGCACTGATCACGTGACTGATCATGCACTGATCACGTGGCTATCATGCACTGATCACGTGGCTGATCATGCACTGATCACGTAGCTACCATGTACTGATCACGTGACTGATCATGCACTGATCACGTAATGATCATGCACTGATCACGTGGCTGATCATGCACTGATCACGTGGCTGATCATGCACTGATCACGTGACTGATCATGCACTGATCACGTGACTGATCATGCACTGATCACGTGGCTATCATGCACTGATCACGTGGCTGATCATGCACTGATCACGTGGCTGATCATGCACTGATCACGTGACTGATCATGCACTGATCACGTGACTGATCATGCACTGATCACGTGACTGATCATGCACTGATCACGTGACTGATCATGCACTGATCACGTGGCTATCATGCACTACTCACGTGGCTGATCATGCAATGATCATGTAGCTACCATGTACTGGTCACGTGACTGATCATACACCCATCAGGTGACTGATCATGCACTGATCACGTGCCTGATCATGCACTGATCACGTGACAAATCATGCACTGATCACATGGCTATCATGAACTGATCACCTGGCTGATCATGCACTGATCACGTGGCTGATCATGCACTGATACCGTGACTGAGCATGGACTGATCACATGACTATCATGTAGTGATCACGTGACTTAATGGCGCTGATCATGTGACTGATCATGCGCTGATCATGTTTGCTATCATACACTGATCATGTGCCTCTGGAGGCAATAAACAAAGAGCTGAGTAGGCACGAATCAAACAGTCAGCAGGCAATAATCATGGAACTCAGCTGTGAGGAATCATGCTGCTCAGCTGGCAATAATCAAGCAGCTGAGCAGGCAGGAATTACGCAGCACAGCTGGCAATTGTCAAGCAGATGACAGGCAGGAATCGTGCAGCTCAGCTGGCAATTGTCAAGCAGATGAGCAGACAGTAATCACGCAGCTCAGCAGGCCCTGATCACGTGACTGAGCATGCACTTTTCACGTGGCTGATCATACACTGATCACGTGATGATCATGCACTGATCACTTGGATATCATGCACTGATCACGTGGCTGATCATACACTGTTCACGTGTCTGACCATGAAGTGATCACGTGGCTGATCATACACTGCTCACGTAACTGATCATGCACTGATCACGTAGCTATCATGCACTGATCACGTGGCTGAACATGCACTGTTCACGTGGCTGATCACACACCTGTCATGTGACATATCATGCACTGATCACGTGGCACTCATGCACTGATCACGTGGCTGATCATCCTCTCCTCACGTAACTGATCATGTACACATCACGTGGCTATCATGCACTGCTCACGTGGCTCGTCATGGAATGTTCACGTAGCTACCATATACTGGTCACGTGACTGATCATGCAAAGATCACGTAAACGATCATGCACTGTTCACGTGACTGATCATGTACTGATCACGTGACTGATCATGCACTGATCACGTGGCTATCATGCTCTGCTCACGTGGCTGATCATGCAAGGATCACGTAGCAACCATGTACTGGTCACGTGACTGATCATGCACTGATCACGTAATTGATCATGCACTGATCACGTGGCTGATCACACATGATCACGTGACTGATCATGCACTGATCACGTGGCTATCATGCACTGATCACGTGGCTATCATGCACTGATCACGTGGATATCATGCACTGATCACGTGGCTGATCACACACGTATCACGTGACTGATCATGCACTGATCACGTGACTGATCATGCACTGATCACGTGGCTATCATGCACTGATCACGTGGCTATCATGCACTGATCACGTGGCTGATCACACACTATCACGTGACTGATCATGCACTGATCACGTGGCTATCATGCACTGATCACGTGGCTATCATGCACTGATCACGTGGCTGATCATGCACTGATCACGCAGCTACCATGCACTGATCACATGACTGATCATGCACTGATCACATGATTGATCATGCACTGATCACGTGGCTTATCATGCACTGATCATGTGACTGATCATGCACTGATCATGTTTGCTATCATACACTGATCATGTGCCTCTGGAGGCAATAAACAAAGAGCTGAGTAGGCACGAATCAAACAGTCAGCAGGCAATAATCATGGAACTCAGCTGTGAGGAATCATGCTGCTCAGCTGGCAATAATCAAGCAGCTGAGCAGGCAGGAATTACGCAGCACAGCTGGCAATTGTCAAGCAGATGACAGGCAGGAATCGTGCAGCTCAGCTGGCAAGTGTCAAGCAGATGAGCAGACAGTAATCACGCAGCTCAGCAGGCCCTGATCACGTGACTGAGCATGCACTGTTCACGTGGCTGATCACACACTGATCACGTGACTGATCATGCACTGATCACGTGACTGATCATGCACTGATCACGTAGCTATCATGCACTGATCACGTGGCTGATCATACACTGATCACGGGACTGATCATGCACTGATCATGGGCTATCATGCATTGACTACATGACTCACATGCACTGATCACGTGGCTGATCATGCACTGATCACGTGACTGATCATGCACTGATCACGTGACTGATCATGCACTGATCACGTGGCTGATCATGCACTGATCACGTGGCTATCATGCACTGATCACGTGGCTGATCATGCAATGATCACGTAGCTACCATGTACTGGTCACGTGACTGATCATGCACTGATCACGTAATTGATCATGCACTGATCACGTGGCTGATCATGCACTGATCACGTGGCTGATCATGCACTGATCACGTGACTGATCATGCACTGATCACGTGACTGATCATGCACTGATCACGTGGCTATCATGCACTGATCACGTGGCTGATCATACACTGATCACGTGCCTGATCATGCACTGATCACGTGGCTGATCATGCACTGATCACGTGACTGATCATGCACTGATCACGTGTCTGATCATGCACTGATCACGTGGCTATCATGCACTGCTCACGTGGCTGATCATGCATGATCACGCAGCTACCATGTACTGGTCACATGACTGATCATGCACTGATCACGTGACTGATCATGCACTGATCACGTGGCTATCATGCACTACTCACGTGGCTGATCATGCAATGATCATGTAGCTACCATGTACAGGTCACGTGAATGATCATACACCCATCAGGTGACTGATCATGCACTGATCACGTGGCTATCATGCACTGATCACGAGACTGATCATGCACTGATCACGTCTATATCATGCACTGATCACATGACTGCCCATGCACTGATCACGTGGATGATCATACACTAATCATGTGACAGATCATGCACTGATCACGTGGCTGATCATGCACTGATACCGTGACTGAGCATGGACTGATCACATGACTATCATGTAGTGATCACGTGACTTAATGGCGCTGATCATGTGACTGATCATGCGCTGATCATGTTTGCTATCATACACTGATCATGTGCCTCTGGAGGCAATAAACAAAGAGCTGAGTAGGCACGAATCAAACAGTCAGCAGGCAATAATCATGGAACTCAGCTGTGAGGAATCATGCTGCTCAGCTGGCAATAATCAAGCAGCTGAGCAGGCAGGAATTACGCAGCACAGCTGGCAATTGTCAAGCAGATGACAGGCAGGAATCGTGCAGCTCAGCTGGCAATTGTCAAGCAGATGAGCAGACAGTAATCACGCAGCTCAGCAGGCCCTGATCACGTGACTGAGCATGCACTGTTCACGTGGCTGATCATACACTGATCACGTGATTGATCATGCACTGATCACTTGGATATCATGCACTGATCACGTGGCTGATCATACACTGTTCACGTGTCTGACCATGCACTGATCACGTGGCTGATCATACACTGCTCACGTAACTGATCATGCACTGATCACGTGGCTATCATGCACTGATCACGTGGCTGATCATGCACTGATCACGTGGCTATCATGCACTGATCACGTGACTGATCATGCACTGATCACGTGACTGATCATGCACTGATCACTGGCTATCATGCACTCATCACGTGGCTATCATGCACTGATCACGTGGCTGATCATGCACTGATCACGTGACTGATCATGCACTGATCACGTCTGATCATGCACTGATCACGTGACTGATCATGCACTGATCACGTGGATGATCATGCACTGATCACGTGACTGATCATGCACTGATCACGTGGCTATCATGCACTGCTCACGTGGCTGATCATGCAATGATCACGTAGCTACCATGTACTGGTCACGTGACTGATCATGCACTGATCACGTAATTGATCATGCACTGATCACGTGACTGATCATGCACTGATCACGTGACTGATCATGCACTGATCACGTGACTGATCATGCACTGATCACGTGGCTATCATGCACTGATCACGTGGCTGATCATGCACTGATCACGTAGCTACCATGCACTGATCACGTGACTGATCATGCACTGATCACGTGACTGATCATGCACTGATCACGTGGCTGATCATGCACTGATCACGTGGCTGATCATGCACTGATCACGTGACTGATCATGCACTGATCACGTGACTGATCATGCACTGATCACGTGGCTATCATGCACTGATCACGTGGCTGATCATGCACTGATCACGTGCCTGATCATGCACTGATCACATGACTGATCATGCACTGATCACGTGACTGATCATGCACTGATCACGTGGCTATCATGCACTGATCACGTGGCTGATCATGCACTGATCACGCAGCTATCATGTACTGTCACGTGACTGATCATGCACTGATCACGTGACTGATCATGCACTGATCACTGGCTATCATGCACTGATCACGTGGCTATCATGCACTGATCACGTGGCTGATCATGCACTGATCACGTGACTGATCATGCACTGATCACGTCTACATCATGCACTGATCACATGACTGATCATGCACTGATCACGTGGATGATCATGCACTGATCATGTGACTGATCATGCACTGATCACGTGGCTATCATGCACTGATCACGTGGCTGATCATGCAATGATCACGTAGCTACCATGCACTGGTCACGTGACTGATCATGCACTGATCACGTAATTGATCATGCACTGATCACGTGACTGATCATGCACTGATCACGTGACTGATCATGCACTGATCACGTGACTGATCATGCACTGATCACGTGGCTATCATGCACTGATCACGTGGCTGATCATGCACTGATCACGTAGCTACCATGCACTGATCACGTGACTGATCATGCACTGATCACGTGATTGATCATGCACTGATCACGTGGCTGATCATGCACTGATCACGTGGCTGATCATGCACTGATCACGTGACTGATCATGCACTGATCACGTGACTGATCATGCACTGATCACGTGGCTATCATGCACTGATCACGTGGCTGATCATGCACTGATCACGTGGCTGATCATGCACTGATCATGACTGATCATGCACTGATCACGTGACTGATCATGCACTGATCACGTGGCTATCATGCACTGATCACGTGGCTGATCATGCACTGATCACGTAGCTACCATGCACTGGTCACGTGACTGATCATGCACTGATCACGTGACTGATCATGCACTGATCACGTGGCTGATCATGCACTGATCACGTGACTGATCATGCACTGATCACGTGACTGATCATGCACTGATCACGTGGCTATCATGCACTGCTCACGTGGCTGATCATGCATGATCACGCAGCTACCATGTACTGGTCACATGACTGATCATGCACTGATCACGTGACTGATCATGCACTGATCACGTGGCTATCATGCACTACTCACGTGGCTGATCATGCAATGATCATGTAGCTACCATGTACAGGTCACGTGAATGATCATACACCCATCAGGTGACTGATCATGCACTGATCACGTGGCTATCATGCACTGATCACGTGACTGATCATGCACTGATCACGTCTATATCATGCACTGATCACATGACTGCCCATGCACTGATCACGTGGATGATCATACACTAATCATGTGACAGATCATGCACTGATCACGTGGCTGATCATGCACTGATACCGTGACTGAGCATGGACTGATCACATGACTATCATGTAGTGATCACGTGACTTAATGGCGCTGATCATGTGACTGATCATGCGCTGATCATGTTTGCTATCATACACTGATCATGTGCCTCTGGAGGCAATAAACAAAGAGCTGAGTAGGCACGAATCAAAAGTCAGCAGGCAATAATCATGGAACTCAGCTGTGAGGAATCATGCTGCTCAGCTGGCAATAATCAAGCAGCTGAGCAGGCAGGAATTACGCAGCACAGCTGGCAATTGTCAAGCAGATGACAGGCAGGAATCGTGCAGCTCAGCTGGCAATTGTCAAGCAGATGAGCAGACAGTAATCACGCAGCTCAGCAGGCCCTGATCACGTGACTGAGCATGCACTGTTCACGTGGCTGATCATACACTGATCACGTGATTGATCATGCACTGATCACTTGGATATCATGCACTGATCACGTGGCTGATCATACACTGTTCACGTGTCTGACCATGCACTGATCACGTGGCTGATCATACACTGCTCACGTAACTGATCATGCACTGATCACGTGGCTATCATGCACTGATCACGTGGCTAACATGCACTGTCACGTGGCTGATCACACACTGTCACGTGACATATCATGCACTGATCACGTGGCTGATCATGCACTGATCACGTGGCTGATCATGCACTGATCACGTGACTGATCATGCACTGATCACGTGACTGATCATGCACTGATCACGTAATGATCATGCACTGATCACGTGGCTGATCATGCACTGATCACGTGGCTGATCATGCACTGATCACGTGACTGATCATGCACTGATCACGTGACTGATCATGCACTGATCACGTGGCTATCATGCACTGATCACGTGGCTGATCATGCACTGATCACGTGCCTGATCATGCACTGATCACATGACTGATCATGCACTGATCACGTGACTGATCATGCACTGATCACGTGGCTATCATGCACTACTCACGTGGCTGATCATGCAATGATCATGTAGCTACCATGTACTGGTCACGTGACTGATCATACACCCATCAGGTGACTGATCATGCACTGATCACGTGCCTGATCATGCACTGATCACGTGACTGATCATGCACTGATCACATGGCTATCATGCACTGATCACCTGGCTGATCATGCACTGATCACGTGGCTGATCATGCACTGATACCGTGACTGAGCATGGACTGATCACATGACTATCATGTACTGATCACGTGACTTAATGGCGCTGATCATGTGACTGATCATGCGCTGATCATGTTTGCTATCATACACTGATCATGTGCCTCTGGAGGCAATAAACAAAGAGCTGAGTAGGCACGAATCATAAGTCAGCAGGCAATAATCATGGAACTCAGCTGTGAGGAATCATGCTGCTCAGCTGGCAATAATCAAGCAGCTGAGCAGGCAGGAATTACGCAGCACAGCTGGCAATTGTCAAGCAGATGACAGGCAGGAATCGTGCAGCTCAGCTGGCAATTGTCAAGCAGATGAGCAGACAGTAATCACGCAGCTCAGCAGGCCCTGATCACGTGACTGAGCATGCACTGTTCACGTGGCTGATCATACACTGATCACGTGATGATCATGCACTGATCACTTGGATATCATGCACTGATCACGTGGCTGATCATACACTGTTCACGTGTCTGACCATGCACTGATCACGTGGCTGATCATACACTGCTCACGTAACTGATCATGCACTGATCACGTGGCTATCATGCACTGATCACGTGGCTGATCATGCACTGATCACGTGACTGATCATGCACACATCACGTGGCTATCATGCACTGATCACGTGGCTGTCATGCAATGATCACGTAGCTACCATATACTGGTCACGTGACTGATCATGCACTGATCACGTAAATGATCATGCACTGTTCACGTGACTGATCATGCACTGATCACGTGACTGATCATGCACTGATCACGTGGCTATCATGCACTGATCACGTGGCTGATCATGCACTGATCACGTAGCAACCATGTACTGGTCACGTGACTGATCATGCACTGATCACGTAATTGATCATGCACTGATCACGTGGCTGATCACACTGATCACGTGACTGATCATGCACTGATCACGTGGCTCATGCACTGATCACGTCTATATCATGCACTGATCACGTGACTGATCATGCACTGATCACGTGGATGATCATGCACTGATCACGTGACTGATCATGCACTGATCACGTGGCTATCATGCACTGATCACGTGGCTGATCATGCAATGATCACGTAGCTACCATGTACTGGTCACGTGACTGATCATGCACTGATCACGTAATTGATCATGCACTGATCAGTGACTGATCATGCACTGATCACGTGACTGATCATGCACTGATCACGTGACTGATCATGCACTGATCACGTGGCTATCATGCACTGATCACGTGGCTGATCATGCACTGATCACGTAGCTACCATGCACTGATCACGTGACTGATCATGCACTGATCACGTGGCTGATCATGCACTGATCACGTGGCTGATCATGCACTGATCACGTGACTGATCATGCACTGATCACGTGACTGATCATGCACTGATCACGTGGCTATCATGCACTGATCACGTGGCTGATCATGCACTGATCACGTGCCTGATCATGCACTGATCACATGACTGATCATGCACTGATCACGTGACTGATCATGCACTGATCACGTGGCTATCATGCACTACTCACGTGGCTGATCATGCAATGATCATGTAGCTACCATGTACTGGTCACGTGACTGATCATACACCCATCAGGTGACTGATCATGCACTGATCACGTGGCTGATCATGCACTGATCACGTGACTGATCATGCACTGATCACATAGCTATCATGCACTGATCACGTGGCTGATCATGCACTGATCACGTGGCTGATCATGCACTGATCACGTGGCTGATCATGCACTGATACCGTGACTGAGCATGGACTGATCACATGACTATCATGTAGTGATCACGTGACTTAATGGCGCTGATCATGTGACTGATCATGCGCTGATCATGTTTGCTATCATACACTGATCATGTGCCTCTGGAGGCAATAAACAAAGAGCTGAGTAGGCACGAATCAAACAGTCAGCAGGCAATAATCATGGAACTCAGCTGTGAGGAATCATGCTGCTCAGCTGGCAATAATCAAGCAGCTGAGCAGGCAGGAATTACGCAGCACAGCTGGCAATTGTCAAGCAGATGACAGGCAGGAATCGTGCAGCTCAGCTGGCAATTGTCAAGCAGATGAGCAGACAGTAATCACGCAGCTCAGCAGGCCCTGATCACGTGACTGAGCATGCACTGTTCACGTGAATCATGCTGATCAGCTGGCAATGATCATGCACTGATCAGGCAGGAATTACACAGCACAGCTGGCAATTGTCAAGCAGATGACAGGCAGGAATCGTGCAGCTCAGCTGGAAATTGTCAAGCAGACTGATCAGACACTGATCACGCAGCTCATCATGCACTGATCACGTGACTGATCATGCACTGTTCACGTGGCTGATCATACACTGATCACGTGACTGATCATGCACTGATCACGTGGATATCATGCACTGATCACGTGGCTGATCATACACTGATCACGTGTCTGATCATGCACTGATCACGTGGCTGATCATGCACTGCTCACGTAACTGATCATGCACTGATCACGTGGCTATCATGCACTGATCACGTGGCTGATCATGCACTGATCACGTGGCTGATCATGCACTGTCACGTGACTATCATGCACTGATCACGTGGCACTCATGCACTGATCACGTGGCTGATCATGCACTGATCACGTGACTGATCATGCACTGATCACGTGGCTATCATGCACTGATCACGTGGCTGATCATGCAATGATCATGAAGCTATCATGCACTGGTCACGTGACTGATCATGCACTGATCACGTAAATGATCATGCACTGATCACGTGACTGATCATGCACTGATCACGTGACTGATCATGCACTGATCACGTGGCTGATCATGCACTGATCACGTGGCTGATCATGCACTGATCACGTGGCTGATCACACTGATCACGTGACTGATCATGCACTGATCACGTGACTGATCATGCACTGATCACGTGGCTGATCATGCACTGATCACGTGGCTATCATGCACTGATCACGTGGCTGATCATGCACGATCACGTAGGAACCATGTACTGTCACGTGACTGATCATGCACTGATCACGTAATTGATCATGCACTGATCACGTGGCTGATCATGCACTGATCACGTGGCTGATCACACACGATCACGTGACTGATCATGCACTGATCACGTGACTATCATGCACTGATCACGTGGCTATCATGCACTGATCACGTGGATATCATGCACTGATCACGTGGCTGATCATGCACTATCACGTGACTGATCATGCACTGATCACGTGGCTATCATGCACTGATCACGTGGCTATCATGCACTGATATCATGCACTGATCACGTGGCTGATCACACACGATCACGTGACTGATCATGCACTGATCACGTGGCTGATCATGCACTGATCACGTGACTGATCATGCACTGATCACGTGACTGATCATGCACTGATCACGTGGCTGATCATGCACTGATCACGTGACTGATCATGCACTGATCACGTGACTGATCATGCACTGATCACGTGACTGATCATGCACTGATCACGTAATTGATCATGCACTGATCACGTGGCTGATCATGCACTGATCACGTGACTGATCATGCACTGATCACGTGACTGATCATGCACTGATCAGTGGCTATCATGCACTGATCACGTGGCTGATCATGCACTGATCACGTGACTGATCATGCACTGATCACTGGCTATCATGCACTGATCACGTGGCTATCATGCACTGATCACGTGGCTGATCATGCACTGATCACGTGACTGATCATGCACTGATCACGTCTATATCATGCACTGATCACATGACTGATCATGCACTGATCACGTGGCTGATCATACACTGATCACGTGACTGATCATGCACTGATCACGTGGCTATCATGCACTGATCACGTGGCTGATCATGCAATGATCACGTAGCTACCATGTACTGGTCACGTGACTGATCATGCACTGATCACGTAATTGATCATGCACTGATCAGTGACTGATCATGCACTGATCACGTGACTGATCATGCACTGATCACGTGACTGATCATGCACTGATCACGTGGCTATCATGCACTGATCACGTGGCTGATCATGCACTGATCACGTACTACCATATACTGATCACGTGACTGATCATGCACTGATCACGTGGCTGATCATGCACTGATCACGTGGCTGATCATGCACTGATCACGTGACTGATCATGCACTGATCACGTGACTGATCATGCACTGATCACGTGGCTATCATGCACTGATCACGTGGCTGATCATGCACTGATCACGTGCCTGATCATGCACTGATCACATGACTGATCATGCACTGATCACGTGACTGATCATGCACTGATCACGTGGCTATCATGCACTACTCACGTGGCTGATCATGCAATGATCATGTAGCTACCATGTACTGGTCACGTGACTGATCATACACCCATCAGGTGACTGATCATGCACTGATCACCTGCCTGATCATGCACTGATCACGTGACAAATCATGCACTGATCACATAGCTATCATGAACTGATCACCTGGCTGATCATGCACTGATCACGTGGCTGATCATGCACTGATACCGTGACTGAGCATGGACTGATCACATGACTATCATGTAGTGATCACGTGACTTAATGGCGCTGATCATGTGACTGATCATGCGCTGATCATGTTTGCTATCATACACTGATCATGTGCCTCTGGAGGCAATAAACAAAGAGCTGAGTAGGCACGAATCAAACAGTCAGCAGGCAATAATCATGGAACTCAGCTGTGAGGAATCATGCTGCTCAGCTGGCAATAATCAAGCAGCTGAGCAGGCAGGAATTACGCAGCACAGCTGGCAATTGTCAAGCAGATGACAGGCAGGAATCGTGCAGCTCAGCTGGCAATTGTCAAGCAGATGAGCAGACAGTAATCACGCAGCTCAGCAGGCCCTGATCACGTGACTGAGCATGCACTGTTCACGTGGCTGATCATACACTGATCACGTGATGATCATGCACTGATCACTTGGATATCATGCACTGATCACGTGGCTGATCATACACTGTTCACGTGTCTGACCATGCACTGATCACGTGGCTGATCATACACTGCTCACGTAACTGATCATGCACTGATCACGTGGCTATCATGCACTGATCACGTGGCTGAACATGCACTGTTCACGTGGCTGATCACACACCTGTCACGTGACATATCATGCACTGATCACGTGGCACTCATGCACTGATCACGTGGCTGATCATACTCTGCTCACGTAACTGATCATGCACACATCACGTGGCTATCATGCACTGCTCACGTGGTTCGTCATGGAATGATCACGAAGCTACCATATACTGGTCACGTGACTGATCATGCACAGATCACGTAAATGATCATGCACTGTTCACGTGACTGATCATGTACTGATCACGTGACTGATCATGCACTGATCACGTGGCTATCATGCTCTGCTCACGTGGCTGATCATGCAATGATCACGTAGCAACCATGTACTGGTCACGTGACTGATCATGCACTGATCACGTAATTGATCCTGCACTGATCACGTGGCTCATCATGCACTGATCCGTGGCTGATCACACTGTATCACGTGACTGATCATGCACTGATCACGTGACTAATCATGCACTGATCACGTGGCTATCATGCACTGATCACGTGGATATCATGCACTGATCACGTGGCTGATCACACACGTATCACGTGACTGATCATGCACTGATCACGTGGCTATCATGCACTGATCACGTGGCTGATCATGCACTGATCACGTGGCTATCATGCACTGATCACGTGGCTGATCATGCAATGATCACGTAGCTATCATGCACTGATCACGTGACTGATCATGCACTGATCACGTGGCTGATCATGCACTGATCACGTGACTGATCATGCACTGATCACGTGGCTGATCATGCACTGATCACGCAGCTACCATGTACTGGTCACATGACTGATCATGCACTGATCACGTAATTGATCATGCACTGATCACGTGGCTTATCATGCATTGATCATGTGACTGATCATGTGCTGATCATGTTTCTGTCATACACTGATCATGTGCCTCTGGAGGCAATGAACAAAGAGCTGAGTAGGCAGGAATCAGTAGGCAATAATCATGGAACTCAGCTCTGAGAAATCATGCTGCTCAGCTGGCAATAATCAAGCAGATGAGCAGGCAGGAATTATGCAGCACAGGTGGCAATTGTCAAGCAGATGACAGGCAGGAATCGTGCAGCTCAGCTGGCAATTGTCAAGCAGATGAGCAGACAGTAATCACGCAGCTCAGCAGGCCCTGATCACGTGACTGAGCATGCACTGTTCACGTGGCTGATCACACACTGATCACGTGACTGATCATGCACTGATCACGTGGCTATCATGCACTGATCACGTGATTGATCATGCACTGATCACGTAATTGTCATGCACTGATCACGTGGCTATCATGCACTGATCACGTGGCTGATCATGCACTGATCACGTGACTGATCATGCACTGATCACGTGGCTGATCATGCACTGATCACGTGGCTATCATGCACTGATCACGTGGCTGATCATGCAATGATCACGTAGCTACCATGTACTGGTCACGTGACTGATCATGCACTGATCACGTAATTGATCATGCACTGATCACGTGGCTGATCATGCACTGATCACGTGGCTGATCATACACTGATCACGTGACTGATCATGCACTGATCACGTGGCTGATCATGCACTGATCACGTGACTGATCATGCACTGATCTCGTGTCTGATCATGCACTGATCACGTGGCTATCATGCACTGCTCACGTGGCTGATCATGCATGATCACGCAGCTACCATGTACTGGTCACATGACTGATCATGCACTGATCACGTGACTGATCATGCAGTGATCACGTGGCTATCATGCACTACTCACGTGGCTGATCATGCAATGATCATGTAGCTACCATGTACAGGTCACGTGAATGATCATACACCCATCAGGTGACTGATCATGCACTGATCACGTGGCTATCATGCACTGATCACGAGACTGATCATGCACTGATCACGTCTATATCATGCACTGATCACATGACTGCCCATGCACTGATCACGTGGATGATCATACACTAATCATGTGACAGATCATGCACTGATCACGTGGCTGATCATGCACTGATACCGTGACTGAGCATGGACTGATCACATGACTATCATGTAGTGATCACGTGACTTAATGGCGCTGATCATGTGACTGATCATGCGCTGATCATGTTTGCTATCATACACTGATCATGTGCCTCTGGAGGCAATAAACAAAGAGCTGAGTAGGCACGAATCAAAAGTCAGCAGGCAATAATCATGGAACTCAGCTGTGAGGAATCATGCTGCTCAGCTGGCAATAATCAAGCAGCTGAGCAGGCAGGAATTACGCAGCACAGCTGGCAATTGTCAAGCAGATGACAGGCAGGAATCGTGCAGCTCAGCTGGCAATTGTCAAGCAGATGAGCAGACAGTAATCACGCAGCTCAGCAGGCCCTGATCACGTGACTGAGCATGCACTGTTCACGTGGCTGATCATACACTGATCACGTGATTGATCATGCACTGATCACTTGGATATCATGCACTGATCACGTGGCTGATCATACACTGTTCACGTGTCTGACCATGCACTGATCACGTGGCTGATCATACACTGCTCACGTAACTGATCATGCACTGATCACGTGGCTATCATGCACTGATCACGTGGCTGAACATGCACTGTTCACGTGGCTGATCACACACCTGTCACGTGACATATCATGCACTGATCACGTGGCACTCATGCACTGATCACGTGGCTGATCATACTCTGCTCACGTAACTCATCATGCACACATCACGTGGCTATCATGCACTGCTCACGTGGTTCGTCATGGAATGATCACGTAGCTACCATATACTGGTCACGTGACTGATCATGCACAGATCACGTAAATGATCATGCACTGTTCACGTGACTGATCATGTACTGATCACGTGACTGATCATGCACTGATCACGTGGCTATCATGCTCTGCTCACGTGGCTGATCATGCAACGATCACGTAGCAACCATGTACTGGTCAGTGACTGATCATGCACTGATCACGTAATTGATCCTGCACTGATCACGTGGCTCATCATGCACTGATCCGTGGCTGATCACACACGTATCACGTGACTGATCATGCATGATCACGTGACTATCATGCACTGATCACGTGGCTATCATGCACTGATCACGTGGATATCATGCACTGATCACGTGGCTGATCACACACGTATCACGTGACTGATCATGCACTGATCACGTGGCTATCATGCACTGATCACGTGGCTATCATGCACTGATATCATGCACTGATCACGTGGCTGATCACACACGATCACGTGACTGATCATGCACTGATCACGTGGCTGATCATGCACTGATCACGTGACTGATCATGCACTGATCACGTGACTGATCATGCACTGATCACGTGGCTGATCATGCACTGATCACGTGACTGATCATGCACTGATCACGTGACTGATCATGCACTGATCACGTGACTGATCATGCACTGATCACGTAATTGATCATGCACTGATCACGTGGCTGATCATGCACTGATCACGTGACTGATCATGCACTGATCACGTGACTGATCATGCACTGATCAGTGGCTATCATGCACTGATCACGTGGCTGATCATGCACTGATCACGTGACTGATCATGCACTGATCACTGGCTATCATGCACTGATCACGTGGCTATCATGCACTGATCACGTGGCTGATCATACACTGATCACGTGACTGATCATGCACTGATCACGTCTATATCATGCACTGATCACATGACTGATCATGCACTGATCACGTGGATGATCATACACTGATCACGTGACTGATCATGCACTGATCACGTGGCTATCATGCACTGATCACGTGGCTGATCATGCACTGATCACGTAGCTATCATGCACTGATCACGTGACTGATCATGCACTGATCACGTAATTGATCATGCACTGATCACGTCTATATCATGCACTGATCACGTGACTGATCATGCACTGATCACGTGGATGATCATGCACTGATCACGTGACTGATCATGCACTGATCACGTGGCTGATCATGCACTGATCACGTGGCTATCATGCACTGATCACGTGGCTGATCATGCAATGATCACGTAGCTACCATGTACTGATCACGTGACTGATCATGCACTGATCACGTAATTGATCATGCACTGATCACGTGGCTGATCATGCACTGATCACGTGGCTGATCATGCACTGATCACGTGACTGATCATGCACTGATCACGTGGCTGATCATGCACTGATCACGTGACTGATCATGCACTGATCACGTGTCTGATCATGCACTGATCACGTGGCTATCATGCACTGCTCACGTGGCTGATCATGCATGATCACGCAGCTACCATGTACTGGTCACATGACTGATCATGCACTGATCACGTGACTGATCATGCAGTGATCACGTGGCTATCATGCACTACTCACGTGGCTGATCATGCAATGATCATGTAGCTACCATGTACAGGTCACGTGAATGATCATACACCCATCAGGTGACTGATCATGCACTGATCACGTGGCTATCATGCACTGATCACGAGACTGATCATGCACTGATCACGTCTATATCATGCACTGATCACATGACTGCCCATGCACTGATCACGTGGATGATCATACACTAATCATGTGACAGATCATGCACTGATCACGTGGCTGATCATGCACTGATACCGTGACTGAGCATGGACTGATCACATGACTATCATGTAGTGATCACGTGACTTAATGGCGCTGATCATGTGACTGATCATGCGCTGATCATGTTTGCTATCATACACTGATCATGTGCCTCTGGAGGCAATAAACAAAGAGCTGAGTAGGCACGAATCAAAAGTCAGCAGGCAATAATCATGGAACTCAGCTGTGAGGAATCATGCTGCTCAGCTGGCAATAATCAAGCAGCTGAGCAGGCAGGAATTACGCAGCACAGCTGGCAATTGTCAAGCAGATGACAGGCAGGAATCGTGCAGCTCAGCTGGCAATTGTCAAGCAGATGAGCAGACAGTAATCACGCAGCTCAGCAGGCCCTGATCACGTGACTGAGCATGCACTGTTCACGTGGCTGATCATACACTGATCACGTGATTGATCATGCACTGATCACTTGGATATCATGCACTGATCACGTGGCTGATCATACACTGTTCACGTGTCTGACCATGCACTGATCACGTGGCTGATCATACACTGCTCACGTACTGATCATGCACTGATCACGTGGCTATCATGCACTGATCACGTGGCTGAACATGCACTGTTCACGTGGCTGATCACACACCTGTCACGTGACATATCATGCACTGATCACGTGGCACTCATGCACTGATCACGTGGCTGATCATACTCTGCTCACGTAACTCATCATGCACACATCACGTGGCTATCATGCACTGCTCACGTGGTTCGTCATGGAATGATCACGTAGCTACCATATACTGGTCACGTGACTGATCATGCACAGATCACGTAAATGATCATGCACTGTTCACGTGACTGATCATGTACTGATCACGTGACTGATCATGCACTGATCACGTGGCTATCATGCTCTGCTCACGTGGCTGATCATGCAACGATCACGTAGCAACCATGTACTGGTCACGTGACTGATCATGCACTGATCACGTAATTGATCCTGCACTGATCACGTGGCTCATCATGCACTGATCACGTGGCTGATCACACACGTATCACGTGACTGATCATGCATGATCACGTGACTATCATGCACTGATCACGTGGCTATCATGCACTGATCACGTGGATATCATGCACTGATCACGTGGCTGATCACACACGTATCACGTGACTGATCATGCACTGATCACGTGGCTATCATGCACTGATCACGTGGCTATCATGCACTGATATCATGCACTGATCACGTGGCTGATCACACACGATCACGTGACTGATCATGCACTGATCACGTGGCTGATCATGCACTGATCACGTGACTGATCATGCACTGATCACGTGACTGATCATGCACTGATCACGTGGCTGATCATGCACTGATCACGTGACTGATCATGCACTGATCACGTGACTGATCATGCACTGATCACGTGACTGATCATGCACTGATCACGTAATTGATCATGCACTGATCACGTGGCTGATCATGCACTGATCACGTGACTGATCATGCACTGATCACGTGACTGATCATGCACTGATCAGTGGCTATCATGCACTGATCACGTGGCTGATCATGCACTGATCACGTGACTGATCATGCACTGATCACTGGCTATCATGCACTGATCACGTGGCTATCATGCACTGATCACGTGGCTGATCATACACTGATCACGTGACTGATCATGCACTGATCACGTCTATATCATGCACTGATCACATGACTGATCATGCACTGATCACGTGGATGATCATACACTGATCACGTGACTGATCATGCACTGATCACGTGGCTATCATGCACTGATCACGTGGCTGATCATGCAATGATCACGTAGCTACCATGTACTGGTCACGTGACTGATCATGCACTGATCACGTAATTGATCATGCACTGATCAGTGACTGATCATGCACTGATCACGTGACTGATCATGCACTGATCACGTGACTGATCATGCACTGATCACGTGGCTATCATGCACTGATCACGTGGCTGATCATGCACTGATCACGTGGCTACCATGCACTGATCACGTGACTGATCATGCACTGATCACGTGGCTGATCATGCACTGATCACGTGGCTGATCATGCACTGATCACGTGACTGATCATGCACTGATCACGTGGCTATCATGCACTGATCACGTGGCTGATCATGCACTGATCACGTGCCTGATCATGCACTGATCACATGGCTGATCATGCACTGATCACGTGACTGATCATGCACTGATCACGTGGCTATCATGCACTACTCACGTGGCTGATCATGCAATGATCATGTAGCTACCATGTACTGGTCACGTGACTGATCATACACCCATCAGGTGACTGATCATGCACTGATCACGTGCCTGATCATGCACTGATCACGTGACTGATCATGCACTGATCACATAGCTATCATGCACTGATCACGTGGCTGATCATGCACTGATCACGTGGCTGATCATGCACTGATACCGTGACTGAGCATGGACTGATCACATGACTATCATGTAGTGATCACGTGACTTAATGGCGCTGATCATGTGACTGATCATGCGCTGATCATGTTTGCTATCATACACTGATCATGTGCCTCTGGAGGCAATAAACAAAGAGCTGAGTAGGCACGAATCAAACAGTCAGCAGGCAATAATCATGGAACTCAGCTGTGAGGAATCATGCTGCTCAGCTGGCAATAATCAAGCAGCTGAGCAGGCAGGAATTACGCAGCACAGCTGGCAATTGTCAAGCAGATGACAGGCAGGAATCGTGCAGCTCAGCTGGCAATTGTCAAGCAGATGAGCAGACAGTAATCACGCAGCTCAGCAGGCCCTGATCACGTGACTGAGCATGCACTGTTCACGTGGCTGATCATACACTGATCACGTGACTGATCATGCACTGATCACTTGGATATCATGCACTGATCACGTGGCTGATCATACACTGTTCACGTGTCTGACCATGCACTGATCACGTGGCTGATCATACACTGATCACGTAACTGATCATGCACTGATCACGTGGCTATCATGCACTGATCACGTGGCTGAACATGCACTGTCACGTGGCTGATCACACACTGTCACGTGACTATCATGCACTGATCACGTGGCTGATCATGCACTGATCACGTGACTGATCATGCACTGATCACGTGACTGATCATGCACTGATCACGTGACTGATCATGCACTGATCACGTGACTGATCATGCACTGATCACGTGGCTATCATGCACTGATCACGTGGCTGATCATGCAATGATCACGTAGCTATCATGCACTGGTCACGTGACTGATCATGCACTGATCACGTAATGATCATGCACTGATCACGTGGCTGATCATGCACTGATCACGTGGCTGATCATGCACTGATCACGTGACTGATCATGCACTGATCACGTGACTGATCATGCACTGATCACGTGACTGATCATGCACTGATCACGTGGCTATCATGCACTGATCACGTGGCTGATCATGCATGATCACGCAGCTATCATGCACTGATCACGTGACTGATCATGCACTGATCACGTGGCTGATCATGCACTGATCACGTGACTGATCATGCACTGATCACGTGGCTATCATGCACTGATCACGTGGCTGATCATGCACTGATCACGTGGCTGATCACACACTGTCACGTGACTATCATGCACTGATCACGTGGCACTCATGCACTGATCACGTGGCTGATCATACACTGATCACGTGACTGATCATGCACTGATCACGTGGCTATCATGCACTGATCACGTGGCTGTCATGGAATGATCATGAAGCTACCATATACTGGTCACGTGACTGATCATGCACTGATCACGTGACTGATCATGCACTGATCACGTGACTGATCATGCACTGATCACGTGACTGATCATGCACTGATCACGTGGCTATCATGCACTGCTCACGTGGCTGATCATGCAATGATCACGTAGCAACCATGTACTGGTCACGTGACTGATCATGCACTGATCACGTAATTGATCATGCACTGATCACGTGGCTCATCATGCACTGATCACGTGGCTGATCACACTGATCACGTGACTGATCATGCACTGATCACGTGACTAATCATGCACTGATCACGTGGCTATCATGCACTGATCACGTGGATATCATGCACTGATCACGTGGCTGATCACACACGATCACGTGACTGATCATGCACTGATCACGTGGCTATCATGCACTGATCACGTGGCTGATCATGCACTGATCACGTGGCTATCATGCACTGATCACGTGGCTGATCATGCACTGATCACGTAGCTATCATGCACTGATCACGTGACTGATCATGCACTGATCACGTGGCTGATCATGCACTGATCACGTGACTGATCATGCACTGATCACGTGGCTGATCATGCACTGATCACGCAGCTACCATGCACTGGTCACATGACTGATCATGCACTGATCACGTAATTGATCATGCACTGATCACGTGGCTTATCATGCATTGATCATGTGACTGATCATGTGCTGATCATGTTTCTGTCATACACTGATCATGTGCCTCTGGAGGCAATGAACAAAGAGCTGAGTAGGCAGGAATCAGTAGGCAATAATCATGGAACTCAGCTCTGAGAAATCATGCTGCTCAGCTGGCAATAATCAAGCAGATGAGCAGGCAGGAATTATGCAGCACAGCTGGCAATTGTCAAGCAGATGACAGGCAGGAATCGTGCAGCTCAGCTGGCAATTGTCAAGCAGATGAGCAGACAGTAATCACGCAGCTCAGCAGGCCCTGATCACGTGACTGAGCATGCACTGTTCACGTGGCTGATCACACACTGATCACGTGACTGATCATGCACTGATCACGTGGCTATCATGCACTGATCACGTGATTGATCATGCACTGATCACGTAATTGTCATGCACTGATCACGTGGCTATCATGCACTGATCACGTGGCTGATCATGCACTGATCACGTGACTGATCATGCACTGATCACGTGGCTGATCATGCACTGATCACGTGGCTATCATGCACTGATCACGTGGCTGATCATGCAATGATCACGTAGCTACCATGTACTGATCACGTGACTGATCATGCACTGATCACGTAATTGATCATGCACTGATCACGTGGCTGATCATGCACTGATCACGTGGCTGATCATGCACTGATCACGTGACTGATCATGCACTGATCACGTGGCTGATCATGCACTGATCACGTGACTGATCATGCACTGATCACGTGTCTGATCATGCACTGATCACGTGGCTATCATGCACTGCTCACGTGGCTGATCATGCATGATCACGCAGCTACCATGTACTGGTCACATGACTGATCATGCACTGATCACGTGACTGATCATGCACTGATCACGTGGCTATCATGCACTACTCACGTGGCTGATCATGCAATGATCATGTAGCTACCATGTACAGGTCACGTGAATGATCATACACCCATCAGGTGACTGATCATGCACTGATCACGTGGCTATCATGCACTGATCACGAGACTGATCATGCACTGATCACGTCTATATCATGCACTGATCACATGACTGCCCATGCACTGATCACGTGGATGATCATACACTAATCATGTGACAGATCATGCACTGATCACGTGGCTGATCATGCACTGATACCGTGACTGAGCATGGACTGATCACATGACTATCATGTAGTGATCACGTGACTTAATGGCGCTGATCATGTGACTGATCATGCGCTGATCATGTTTGCTATCATACACTGATCATGTGCCTCTGGAGGCAATAAACAAAGAGCTGAGTAGGCACGAATCAAAAGTCAGCAGGCAATAATCATGGAACTCAGCTGTGAGGAATCATGCTGCTCAGCTGGCAATAATCAAGCAGCTGAGCAGGCAGGAATTACGCAGCACAGCTGGCAATTGTCAAGCAGATGACAGGCAGGAATCGTGCAGCTCAGCTGGCAATTGTCAAGCAGATGAGCAGACAGTAATCACGCAGCTCAGCAGGCCCTGATCACGTGACTGAGCATGCACTGTTCACGTGGCTGATCATACACTGATCACGTGATTGATCATGCACTGATCACTTGGATATCATGCACTGATCACGTGGCTGATCATACACTGTTCACGTGTCTGACCATGCACTGATCACGTGGCTGATCATACACTGCTCACGTAACTGATCATGCACTGATCACGTGGCTATCATGCACTGATCACGTGGCTGAACATGCACTGTTCACGTGGCTGATCACACACCTGTCACGTGACATATCATGCACTGATCACGTGGCACTCATGCACTGATCACGTGGCTGATCATACTCTGCTCACGTAACTCATCATGCACACATCACGTGGCTATCATGCACTGCTCACGTGGTTCGTCATGGAATGATCACGTAGCTACCATATACTGGTCACGTGACTGATCATGCACAGATCACGTAAATGATCATGCACTGTTCACGTGACTGATCATGTACTGATCACGTGACTGATCATGCACTGATCACGTGGCTATCATGCTCTGCTCACGTGGCTGATCATGCAACGATCACGTAGCAACCATGTACTGGTCAGTGACTGATCATGCACTGATCACGTAATTGATCCTGCACTGATCACGTGGCTCATCATGCACTGATCCGTGGCTGATCACACACGTATCACGTGACTGATCATGCTGATCACGTGACTATCATGCACTGATCACGTGGCTATCATGCACTGATCACGTGGATATCATGCACTGATCACGTGGCTGATCACACACGTATCACGTGACTGATCATGCACTGATCACGTGGCTATCATGCACTGATCACGTGGCTATCATGCACTGATATCATGCACTGATCACGTGGCTGATCACACACGATCACGTGACTGATCATGCACTGATCACGTGGCTGATCATGCACTGATCACGTGACTGATCATGCACTGATCACGTGACTGATCATGCACTGATCACGTGGCTGATCATGCACTGATCACGTGACTGATCATGCACTGATCACGTGACTGATCATGCACTGATCACGTGACTGATCATGCACTGATCACGTAATTGATCATGCACTGATCACGTGGCTGATCATGCACTGATCACGTGACTGATCATGCACTGATCACGTGACTGATCATGCACTGATCAGTGGCTATCATGCACTGATCACGTGGCTGATCATGCACTGATCACGTGACTGATCATGCACTGATCACTGGCTATCATGCACTGATCACGTGGCTATCATGCACTGATCACGTGGCTGATCATACACTGATCACGTGACTGATCATGCACTGATCACGTCTATATCATGCACTGATCACATGACTGATCATGCACTGATCACGTGGATGATCATGCACTGATCATGTGACTGATCATGCACTGATCACGTGGCTATCATGCACTGATCACGTGGCTATCATGCACTGATCACGTGGCTGATCATGCACTGATCACGTAGCTATCATGCACTGATCACGTGACTGATCATGCACTGATCACGTAATTGATCATGCACTGATCACGTGGCTGATCATGCACTGATCACGTGGCTGATCATGCACTGATCACGTGACTGATCATGCACTGATCACGTGGCTGATCATGCACTGATCACGTGACTGATCATGCACTGATCACGTGTCTGATCATGCACTGATCACGTGGCTATCATGCACTGCTCACGTGGCTGATCATGCATGATCACGCAGCTACCATGTACTGGTCACATGACTGATCATGCACTGATCACGTGACTGATCATGCACTGATCACGTGGCTATCATGCACTACTCACGTGGCTGATCATGCAATGATCATGTAGCTACCATGTACAGGTCACGTGAATGATCATACACCCATCAGGTGACTGATCATGCACTGATCACGTGGCTATCATGCACTGATCACGAGACTGATCATGCACTGATCACGTCTATATCATGCACTGATCACATGACTGCCCATGCACTGATCACGTGGATGATCATACACTAATCATGTGACAGATCATGCACTGATCACGTGGCTGATCATGCACTGATACCGTGACTGAGCATGGACTGATCACATGACTATCATGTAGTGATCACGTGACTTAATGGCGCTGATCATGTGACTGATCATGCGCTGATCATGTTTGCTATCATACACTGATCATGTGCCTCTGGAGGCAATAAACAAAGAGCTGAGTAGGCACGAATCAAAAGTCAGCAGGCAATAATCATGGAACTCAGCTGTGAGGAATCATGCTGCTCAGCTGGCAATAATCAAGCAGCTGAGCAGGCAGGAATTACGCAGCACAGCTGGCAATTGTCAAGCAGATGACAGGCAGGAATCGTGCAGCTCAGCTGGCAATTGTCAAGCAGATGAGCAGACAGTAATCACGCAGCTCAGCAGGCCCTGATCACGTGACTGAGCATGCACTGTTCACGTGGCTGATCATACACTGATCACGTGATTGATCATGCACTGATCACTTGGATATCATGCACTGATCACGTGGCTGATCATACACTGTTCACGTGTCTGACCATGCACTGATCACGTGGCTGATCATACACTGCTCACGTACTGATCATGCACTGATCACGTGGCTATCATGCACTGATCACGTGGCTGAACATGCACTGTTCACGTGGCTGATCACACACCTGTCACGTGACATATCATGCACTGATCACGTGGCACTCATGCACTGATCACGTGGCTGATCATACTCTGCTCACGTAACTGATCATGCACACATCACGTGGCTATCATGCACTGCTCACGTGGCTCGTCATGGAATGATCACGTAGCTACCATATACTGGTCACGTGACTGATCATGCACAGATCACGTAAATGATCATGCACTGTTCACGTGACTGATCATGTACTGATCACGTGACTGATCATGCACTGATCACGTGGCTATCATGCTCTGCTCACGTGGCTGATCATGCAACGATCACGTAGCAACCATGTACTGGTCACGTGACTGATCATGCACTGATCACGTAATTGATCCTGCACTGATCACGTGGCTCATCATGCACTGATCACGTGGCTGATCACACACGTATCACGTGACTGATCATGCACTGATCACGTGACTATCATGCACTGATCACGTGGCTATCATGCACTGATCACGTGGATATCATGCACTGATCACGTGGCTGATCACACACGTATCACGTGACTGATCATGCACTGATCACGTGGCTATCATGCACTGATCACGTGGCTATCATGCACTGATATCATGCACTGATCACGTGGCTGATCACACACGATCACGTGACTGATCATGCACTGATCACGTGGCTGATCATGCACTGATCACGTGACTGATCATGCACTGATCACGTGACTGATCATGCACTGATCACGTGGCTGATCATGCACTGATCACGTGACTGATCATGCACTGATCACGTGACTGATCATGCACTGATCACGTGACTGATCATGCACTGATCACGTAATTGATCATGCACTGATCACGTGGCTGATCATGCACTGATCACGTGACTGATCATGCACTGATCACGTGACTGATCATGCACTGATCAGTGGCTATCATGCACTGATCACGTGGCTGATCATGCACTGATCACGTGACTGATCATGCACTGATCACTGGCTATCATGCACTGATCACGTGGCTATCATGCACTGATCACGTGGCTGATCATACACTGATCACGTGACTGATCATGCACTGATCACGTCTATATCATGCACTGATCACATGACTGATCATGCACTGATCACGTGGATGATCATACACTGATCACGTGACTGATCATGCACTGATCACGTGGCTATCATGCACTGATCACGTGGCTGATCATGCAATGATCACGTAGCTACCATGTACTGGTCACGTGACTGATCATGCACTGATCACGTAATTGATCATGCACTGATCAGTGACTGATCATGCACTGATCACGTGACTGATCATGCACTGATCACGTGACTGATCATGCACTGATCACGTGGCTATCATGCACTGATCACGTGGCTGATCATGCACTGATCACGTGGCTACCATGCACTGATCACGTGACTGATCATGCACTGATCACGTGGCTGATCATGCACTGATCACGTGGCTGATCATGCACTGATCACGTGACTGATCATGCACTGATCACGTGGCTATCATGCACTGATCACGTGGCTGATCATGCACTGATCACGTGCCTGATCATGCACTGATCACATGGCTGATCATGCACTGATCACGTGACTGATCATGCACTGATCACGTGGCTATCATGCACTACTCACGTGGCTGATCATGCAATGATCATGTAGCTACCATGTACTGGTCACGTGACTGATCATACACCCATCAGGTGACTGATCATGCACTGATCACGTGCCTGATCATGCACTGATCACGTGACTGATCATGCACTGATCACATAGCTATCATGCACTGATCACGTGGCTGATCATGCACTGATCACGTGGCTGATCATGCACTGATACCGTGACTGAGCATGGACTGATCACATGACTATCATGTAGTGATCACGTGACTTAATGGCGCTGATCATGTGACTGATCATGCGCTGATCATGTTTGCTATCATACACTGATCATGTGCCTCTGGAGGCAATAAACAAAGAGCTGAGTAGGCACGAATCAAACAGTCAGCAGGCAATAATCATGGAACTCAGCTGTGAGGAATCATGCTGCTCAGCTGGCAATAATCAAGCAGCTGAGCAGGCAGGAATTACGCAGCACAGCTGGCAATTGTCAAGCAGATGACAGGCAGGAATCGTGCAGCTCAGCTGGCAATTGTCAAGCAGATGAGCAGACAGTAATCACGCAGCTCAGCAGGCCCTGATCACGTGACTGAGCATGCACTGTTCACGTGGCTGATCATACACTGATCACGTGATTGATCATGCACTGATCACTTGGATATCATGCACTGATCACGTGGCTGATCATACACTGTTCACGTGTCTGACCATGCACTGATCACGTGGCTGATCATACACTGCTCACGTAACTGATCATGCACTGATCACGTGGCTATCATGCACTGATCACGTGGCTAACATGCACTGTCACGTGGCTGATCACACACTGTCACGTGACTATCATGCACTGATCACGTGGCTGATCATGCACTGATCACGTGACTGATCATGCACTGATCACGTGACTGATCATGCACTGATCACGTGACTGATCATGCACTGATCACGTGACTGATCATGCACTGATCACGTGGCTATCATGCACTGATCACGTGGCTGATCATGCACTGATCACGTAGCTATCATGCACTGATCACGTGACTGATCATGCACTGATCACGTATGATCATGCACTGATCACGTGGCTGATCATGCACTGATCACGTGGCTGATCATGCACTGATCACGTGACTGATCATGCACTGATCACATGACTGATCATGCACTGATCACGTGACTGATCATGCACTGATCACGTGGCTATCATGCACTACTCACGTGGCTGATCATGCAATGATCATGTAGCTACCATGTACTGGTCACGTGACTGATCATACACCCATCAGGTGACTGATCATGCACTGATCACGTGCCTGATCATGCACTGATCACGTGACTGATCATGCACTGATCACATAGCTATCATGAACTGATCACGTGGCTGATCATGCACTGATCACGTGGCTGATCATGCACTGATACCGTGACTGAGCATGGACTGATCACATGACTATCATGTACTGATCACGTGACTTAATGGCGCTGATCATGTGACTGATCATGCGCTGATCATGTTTGCTATCATACACTGATCATGTGCCTCTGGAGGCAATAAACAAAGAGCTGAGTAGGCACGAATCAAAAGTCAGCAGGCAATAATCATGGAACTCAGCTGTGAGGAATCATGCTGCTCAGCTGGCAATAATCAAGCAGCTGAGCAGGCAGGAATTACGCAGCACAGCTGGCAATTGTCAAGCAGATGACAGGCAGGAATCGTGCAGCTCAGCTGGCAATTGTCAAGCAGATGAGCAGACAGTAATCACGCAGCTCAGGAGGCCCTGATCACGTGACTGAGCATGCACTGCTCACGTGGCTGATCATACAATGATCACGTGATGATCATGCACTGATCACTTGGATATCATGCACTGATCACGTGGCTGATCATACACTGTTCACGTGTCTGACCATGCACTGATCACTTGGCTGATCATATACTGCTCACGTAACTGATCATGCACTGATCACGTGGCTATCATGCACTGATCACGTGGCTGAACATGCACTGTTCACGTGGCTGATCACGCACCTGTCACGTGACATATCATGCACTGATCACGTGGCACTCATGCACTGATCACGTGGCTGATCATACTCTGCTCACGTAACTGATCATGCACACATCACGTGGCTATCATGCACTGCTCACGTGGCTCGTCATGGAATGATCATGAAGCTACCATATACTGGTCACGTGACTGATCATGCACAGATCACGTCAATGATCATGCACTGTTCAAGTGACTGATCATGTACTGATCACGTGACTGATCATGCACTGATCACGTGGCTATCATGCACTGCTCACGTGGCTGATCATGCAATGATCACGTAGCAACCATGTACTGGTCACGTGACTGATCATGCACTGATCACGTAATTGATCCTGCACTGATCACGTGGCTCATCATGCACTGATCCGTGGCTGATCACACTGTATCACGTGACTGATCATGCACTGATCACGTGACTATCATGCACTGATCACGTGGCTATCATGCACTGATCACGTGGATATCATGCACTGATCACGTGGCTGATCACACACGTATCACGTGACTGATCATGCACTGATCACGTGGCTATCATGCACTGATCACGTGGCTGATCATGCACTGATCACGTGGCTATCATGCACTGATCACGTGGCTGATCATGCACTGATCACGTAGCTATCATGCACTGATCACGTGACTGATCATGCACTGATCACGTGGCTGATCATGCACTGATCACGTGACTGATCATGCACTGATCACGTGGCTGATCATGCACTGATCACGCAGCTACCATGTACTGGTCACATGACTGATCATGCACTGATCACGTAATTGATCATGCACTGATCACGTGGCTTATCATGCATTGATCATGTGACTGATCATGTGCTGATCATGTTTCTGTCATACACTGATCATGTGCCTCTGGAGGCAATGAACAAAGAGCTGAGTAGGCAGGAATCAGTAGGCAATAATCATGGAACTCAGCTCTGAGAAATCATGCTGCTCAGCTGGCAATAATCAAGCAGATGAGCAGGCAGGAATTATGCAGCACAGGTGGCAATTGTCAAGCAGATGACAGGCAGGAATCGTGCAGCTCAGCTGGCAATTGTCAAGCAGATGAGCAGACAGTAATCACGCAGCTCAGCAGGCCCTGATCACGTGACTGAGCATGCACTGTTCACGTGGCTGATCACACACTGATCACGTGACTGATCATGCACTGATCACGTGGCTATCATGCACTGATCACGTGATTGATCATGCACTGATCACGTAATTGTCATGCACTGATCACGTGGCTATCATGCACTGATCACGTGGCTGATCATGCACTGATCACGTGACTGATCATGCACTGATCACGTGGCTGATCATGCACTGATCACGTGGCTATCATGCACTGATCACGTGGCTGATCATGCAATGATCACGTAGCTACCATGTACTGATCACGTGACTGATCATGCACTGATCACGTAATGATCATGCACTGATCACGTGGCTGATCATGCACTGATCACGTGGCTGATCATACACTGATCACGTGACTGATCATGCACTGATCACGTGGCTGATCATGCACTGATCACGTGACTGATCATGCACTGATCACGTGTCTGATCATGCACTGATCACGTGGCTATCATGCACTGCTCACGTGGCTGATCATGCATGATCACGCAGCTACCATGTACTGGTCACATGACTGATCATGCACTGATCACGTGACTGATCATGCACTGATCACGTGGCTATCATGCACTACTCACGTGGCTGATCATGCAATGATCATGTAGCTACCATGTACAGGTCACGTGAATGATCATACACCCATCAGGTGACTGATCATGCACTGATCACGTGGCTATCATGCACTGATCACGAGACTGATCATGCACTGATCACGTCTATATCATGCACTGATCACATGACTGCCCATGCACTGATCACGTGGATGATCATACACTAATCATGTGACAGATCATGCACTGATCACGTGGCTGATCATGCACTGATACCGTGACTGAGCATGGACTGATCACATGACTATCATGTAGTGATCACGTGACTTAATGGCGCTGATCATGTGACTGATCATGCGCTGATCATGTTTGCTATCATACACTGATCATGTGCCTCTGGAGGCAATAAACAAAGAGCTGAGTAGGCACGAATCAAAAGTCAGCAGGCAATAATCATGGAACTCAGCTGTGAGGAATCATGCTGCTCAGCTGGCAATAATCAAGCAGCTGAGCAGGCAGGAATTACGCAGCACAGCTGGCAATTGTCAAGCAGATGACAGGCAGGAATCGTGCAGCTCAGCTGGCAATTGTCAAGCAGATGAGCAGACAGTAATCACGCAGCTCAGCAGGCCCTGATCACGTGACTGAGCATGCACTGTTCACGTGGCTGATCATACACTGATCACGTGATTGATCATGCACTGATCACTTGGATATCATGCACTGATCACGTGGCTGATCATACACTGTTCACGTGTCTGACCATGCACTGATCACGTGGCTGATCATACACTGCTCACGTACTGATCATGCACTGATCACGTGGCTATCATGCACTGATCACGTGGCTGATCACACACCTGTCACGTGACATATCATGCACTGATCACGTGGCACTCATGCACTGATCACGTGGCTGATCATACTCTGCTCACGTAACTCATCATGCACACATCACGTGGCTATCATGCACTGATCACGTGGCTCGTCATGGAATGATCACGTAGCTACCATATACTGGTCACGTGACTGATCATGCACTGATCACGTAAATGATCATGCACTGTTCACGTGACTGATCATGTACTGATCACGTGACTGATCATGCACTGATCACGTGGCTGATCATGCACTGATCACGTGGCTGATCATGCACTGATCCGTGGCTGATCACACGATCACGTGACTGATCATGCATGATCACGTGACTATCATGCACTGATCACGTGGCTATCATGCACTGATCACGTGGATATCATGCACTGATCACGTGGCTGATCACACACGTCTCACGTGACTGATCATGCACTGATCACGTGGCTATCATGCACTGATCACGTGGCTATCATGCACTGATATCATGCACTGATCACGTGGCTGATCACACATGATCACGTGACTGATCATGCACTGATCACGTGGCTGATCATGCACTGATCACGTGACTGATCATGCACTGATCACGTGACTGATCATGCACTGATCACGTGGCTGATCATGCACTGATCACGTGACTGATCATGCACTGATCACGTGACTGATCATGCACTGATCACGTGACTGATCATGCACTGATCACGTAATTGATCATGCACTGATCACGTGGCTGATCATGCACTGATCACGTGACTGATCATGCACTGATCACGTGACTGATCATGCACTGATCAGTGGCTATCATGCACTGATCACGTGGCTGATCATGCACTGATCACGTGACTGATCATGCACTGATCACTGGCTATCATGCACTGATCACGTGGCTATCATGCACTGATCACGTGGCTGATCATGCACTGATCACGTGACTGATCATGCACTGATCACGTCTATATCATGCACTGATCACATGACTGATCATGCACTGATCACGTGGATGATCATACACTGATCATGTGACTGATCATGCACTGATCACGTGGCTATCATGCACTGATCACGTGGCTGATCATGCAATGATCACGTAGCTACCATGCACTGATCACGTGACTGATCATGCACTGATCACGTAATTGATCATGCACTGATCAGTGACTGATCATGCACTGATCACGTGACTGATCATGCACTGATCACGTGACTGATCATGCACTGATCACGTGGCTATCATGCACTGATCACGTGGCTGATCATGCACTGATCACGTAGCTACCATGCACTGATCACGTGACTGATCATGCACTGATCACGTGGCTGATCATGCACTGATCACGTGGCTGATCATGCACTGATCACGTGACTGATCATGCACTGATCACGTGACTGATCATGCACTGATCACGTGGCTATCATGCACTGATCACGTGGCTGATCATGCACTGATCACGTGCCTGATCATGCACTGATCACATGGCTGATCATGCACTGATCACGTGACTGATCATGCACTGATCACGTGGCTATCATGCACTACTCACGTGGCTGATCATGCAATGATCATGTAGCTACCATGTACTGGTCACGTGACTGATCATACACCCATCAGGTGACTGATCATGCACTGATCACCTGCCTGATCATGCACTGATCACGTGACAAATCATGCACTGATCACATAGCTATCATGAACTGATCACGTGGCTGATCATGCACTGATCACGTGGCTGATCATGCACTGATACCGTGACTGAGCATGGACTGATCACATGACTATCATGTAGTGATCACGTGACTTAATGGCGCTGATCATGTGACTGATCATGCGCTGATCATGTTTGCTATCATACACTGATCATGTGCCTCTGGAGGCAATAAACAAAGAGCTGAGTAGGCACGAATCAAACAGTCAGCAGGCAATAATCATGGAACTCAGCTGTGAGGAATCATGCTGCTCAGCTGGCAATAATCAAGCAGCTGAGCAGGCAGGAATTACGCAGCACAGCTGGCAATTGTCAAGCAGATGACAGGCAGGAATCGTGCAGCTCAGCTGGCAATTGTCAAGCAGATGAGCAGACAGTAATCACGCAGCTCAGCAGGCCCTGATCACGTGACTGAGCATGCACTGTTCACGTGGCTGATCATACACTGATCACGTGACTGATCATGCACTGATCACTTGGATATCATGCACTGATCACGTGGCTGATCATACACTGTTCACGTGTCTGACCATGCACTGATCACGTGGCTGATCATACACTGCTCACGTAACTGATCATGCACTGATCACGTGGCTATCATGCACTGATCACGTGGCTGAACATGCACTGTCACGTGGCTGATCACACACCTGTCACGTGACATATCATGCACTGATCACGTGGCTGATCATGCACTGATCACGTGGCTGATCATGCACTGATCACGTGACTGATCATGCACTGATCACGTGGCTGATCATGCACTGCTCACGTGGCTGATCATGCAATGATCACGTAGCTACCATGTACTGGTCACGTGACTGATCATGCACTGATCACGTAAATGATCATGCACTGATCACGTGACTGATCATGCACTGATCACGTGACTGATCATGCACTGATCACGTGGCTATCATGCACTGCTCACGTGGCTGATCATGCAACGATCACGTAGCAACCATGTACTGGTCACGTGACTGATCATGCACTGATCACGTAATTGATCATGCACTGATCACGTGGCTGATCATGCACTGATCACGTGGCTGATCATGCACTGATCACGTGGCTGATCATACACTGATCACGTGACTGATCATGCACTGATCACGTGGCTATCATGCACTGATCACGTGGCTGTCATGCACTGATCACGTGGCTATCATGCACTGATCACGTGACTGATCATGCACTGATCACGTGACTGATCATGCACTGATCACGTGACTGATCATGCACTGATCACGTGACTGATCATGCACTGATCACGTGGCTATCATGCACTGATCACGTGGCTGATCATGCACTGATCACGTAGCTACCATGTACTGGTCACGTGACTGATCATGCACTGATCACGTAATTGATCATGCACTGATCACGTGGCTGATCACACTGATCACGTGACTGATCATGCACTGATCACGTGGCTATCATGCACTGATCACGTGGCTGATCATGCACTGATCACGTGGCTGATCATGCACTGATCACGTGGCTGATCACACACTGATCACGTGACTGATCATGCACTGATCACGTGGCTATCATGCACTGATCACGTGGCTGATCATGCACTGATCACGTAGCTATCATGCACTGATCACGTGACTGATCATGCACTGATCACGTAATTGATCATGCACTGATCACGTGGATCATCATGCACTGATCACGTGGCTGATCACACTGATCACGTGACTGATCATGCACTGATCACGTGACTGATCATGCACTGATCACGTGGCTATCATGCACTGATCACGTGGATATCATGCACTGATCACGTGGCTGATCATGCACTGATCACGTGACTGATCATGCACTGATCACGTGGCTATCATGCACTGATCACGTGGCTGATCATGCACTGATCACGTGACTGATCATGCACTGATCACGTGACTGATCATGCACTGATCACGTGACTGATCATGCACTGATCACGTCTATATCATGCACTGATCACATGACTGCCCATGCACTGATCACGTGGATGATCATACACTAATCATGTGACAGATCATGCACTGATCACGTGGCTGATCATGCACTGATACCGTGACTGAGCATGGACTGATCACATGACTATCATGTAGTGATCACGTGACTTAATGGCGCTGATCATGTGACTGATCATGCGCTGATCATGTTTGCTATCATACACTGATCATGTGCCTCTGGAGGCAATAAACAAAGAGCTGAGTAGGCACGAATCAAAAGTCAGCAGGCAATAATCATGGAACTCAGCTGTGAGGAATCATGCTGCTCAGCTGGCAATAATCAAGCAGCTGAGCAGGCAGGAATTACGCAGCACAGCTGGCAATTGTCAAGCAGATGACAGGCAGGAATCGTGCAGCTCAGCTGGCAATTGTCAAGCAGATGAGCAGACAGTAATCACGCAGCTCAGCAGGCCCTGATCACGTGACTGAGCATGCACTGTTCACGTGGCTGATCATACACTGATCACGTGATTGATCATGCACTGATCACTTGGATATCATGCACTGATCACGTGGCTGATCATACACTGTTCACGTGTCTGACCATGCACTGATCACGTGGCTGATCATACACTGCTCACGTAACTGATCATGCACTGATCACGTGGCTGATCATGCACTGATCACGTGGCTGATCATGCACTGATCACGTGGCTGATCATGCACTGATCACGTGACTGATCATGCACTGATCACGTGACTGATCATGCACTGATCACGTGGCTGATCATGCACTGATCACGTGACTGATCATGCACTGATCACGGGACTGATCATGCACTGATCACGGGCTATCATGCACTGACACATGACTGATCATGCACTGAACACGTGGATGATCATGCACTGATCACGTGACTGATCATGCACTGATCACGTGACTGATCATGCACTGATCACGTGGCTATCATGCACTGCTCACGTGGCTGATCATGCAATGATCACGTAGCTACCATGTACTGGTCACGTGACTGATCATGCACTGATCACGTAATTGATCATGCACTGATCACGTGGCTGATCATGCACTGATCACGTGGCTGATCATGCACTGATCACGTGACTGATCATGCACTGATCACGTGACTGATCATGCACTGATCACGTGGCTATCATGCACTGATCACGTGGCTGATCATGCACTGATCACGTGGCTGATCATGCACTGATCACGTGGCTGATCATGCACTGATCACGTGACTGATCATGCACTGATCACGTGGCTGATCATGCACTGATCACGTGGCTATCATGCACTGATCACGTGGCTGATCATGCACTGATCACGTAGCTATCATGCACTGATCACGTGACTGATCATGCACTGATCACGTGACTGATCATGCACTGATCACGTGGCTATCATGCACTGATCACGTGGCTGATCATGCACTGATCACGTAGCTATCATGCACTGATCACGTGACTGATCATGCACTGATCACGTAATTGATCATGCACTGATCACGTGGCTGATCATGCACTGATCACGTGGCTGATCATGCACTGATCACGTGACTGATCATGCACTGATCACGTGACTGATCATGCACTGATCACGTGGCTATCATGCACTGATCACGTGGCTATCATGCACTGATCACGTGGCTGATCACACACTGATCACGTGACTGATCATGCACTGATCACGTGGCTATCATGCACTGATCACGTGGCTATCATGCACTGATCACGTGGCTGATCATGCACTGATCAGTGCTGATCATGCACTGATCACGTGACTGATCATGCACTGATCACGTGGCTATCATGCACTGATCACGTGGCTGATCATGCACTGATCACGTAGCTATCATGCACTGATCACGTGACTGATCATGCACTGATCACGTGACTGATCATGCACTGATCACGTGACTGATCATGCACTGATCACGTGACTGATCATGCACTGATCACGTGGCTATCATGCACTGATCACGTGGCTGATCATGCACTGATCACGTGACTGATCATGCACTGATCACGTGGCTTATCATGCACTGATCATGTGACTGATCATGCACTGATCATGTTTGGTGTCATACACTGATCATGTGCCTCTGGAGGCAATGAACAAAGAGCTGAGTAGGCAGGAATCAGTCAGCAGGCTATAATCATGGAACTCAGCTGTGAGAAATCATGCTGCTCAGCTGGCAATAATCAAGCAGATGAGCAGGCAGGAATTATGCAGCACAGGTGGCAATTGTCAAGCAGATGACAGGCAGGAATCGTGCAGCTCAGCTGGCAATTGTCAAGCAGATGAGCAGACAGTAATCACGCAGCTCAGCAGGCCCTGATCACGTGACTGAGCATGCACTGTTCACGTGGCTGATCACACACTGATCACGTGACTGATCATGCACTGATCACGTGGCTATCATGCACTGATCACGTGACTGATCATGCACTGATCACGTAACTGATCATGCACTGATCACGTGGCTGATCATGCACTGATCACGTGGCTGATCATGCACTGATCACGTGGCTATCATGCACTGATCACGTGGCTGATCATGCACTGATCACGGGACTGATCATGCACTGATCATGGGCTATCATGCACTGATCACGTGACTGATCATGCACTGATCACGTGGCTGATCATGCACTGATCACGTGACTGATCATGCACTGATCACGTGGCTGATCATGCACTGATCACGTGACTGATCATGCACTGATCACGTGGCTATCATGCACTACTCACGTGGCTGATCATGCAATGATCATGTAGCTACCATGTACTGGTCACGTGAATGATCATACACCCATCAGGTGACTGATCATGCACTGATCACGTGGCTATCATGCACTGATCACGTGACTGATCATGCACTGATCACGTCTATATCATGCACTGATCACATGACTGCCCATGCACTGATCACGTGGATGATCATACACTGATCATGTGACAGATCATGCACTGATCACGTGGCTGATCATGCACTGATACCGTGACTGAGCATGGACTGATCACATGACTATCATGTAGTGATCACGTGACTTAATGGCGCTGATCATGTGACTGATCATGCGCTGATCATGTTTGCTATCATACACTGATCATGTGCCTCTGGAGGCAATAAACAAAGAGCTGAGTAGGCACGAATCAAAAGTCAGCAGGCAATAATCATGGAACTCAGCTGTGAGGAATCATGCTGCTCAGCTGGCAATAATCAAGCAGCTGAGCAGGCAGGAATTACGCAGCACAGCTGGCAATTGTCAAGCAGATGACAGGCAGGAATCGTGCAGCTCAGCTGGCAATTGTCAAGCAGATGAGCAGACAGTAATCACGCAGCTCAGCAGGCCCTGATCACGTGACTGAGCATGCACTGTTCACGTGGCTGATCATACACTGATCACGTGATTGATCATGCACTGATCACTTGGATATCATGCACTGATCACGTGGCTGATCATACACTGTTCACGTGTCTGACCATGCACTGATCACGTGGCTGATCATACACTGCTCACGTAACTGATCATGCACTGATCACGTGGCTATCATGCACTGATCACGTGGCTGATCATGCACTGATCACGTGGCTATCATGCACTGATCACGTGACTGATCATGCACTGATCACGTAACTGATCATGCACTGATCACGTGGCTTATCATGCACTGATCATGTGACTGATCATGCACTGATCATGTTTGGTGTCATGCACTGATCATGTGCCTCTGGAGGCAATGAACATAGAGCTGAGTAGGCAGGAATCAGTCAGCAGGCTATAATCATGGAACTCACCTCTGAGAAATCATGCTGCTCAGCTGGCAATAATCAAGTAGATGAGCAGGCAGGAATTATGCAGCACAGGTGGCAATTGTCAAGCAGATGACAGGCAGGAATCGTGCAGCTCAGCTGGCAATTGTCAAGCAGATGAGCAGACAGTAATCACACAGCTCATCATGCACTGATCACGTGACTGATCATGCACTGATCACGTGGCTGATCACACACTGATCACGTGACTGATCATGCACTGATCACGTGACTGATCATGCACTGATCACGTGGCTATCATGCACTGATCACGTGGCTGATCATGCACTGATCACGGGACTGATCATGCACTGATCATGGGCTGATCATGCACTGATCACGTGACTGATCATGCACTGATCACGTGGCTGATCATGCACTGATCACGTGACTGATCATGCACTGATCACGTGGCTGATCATGCACTGATCACGTGACTGATCATGCACTGATCACGTGGCTATCATGCACTACTCACGTGGCTGATCATGCAATGATCATGTAGCTACCATGTACAGGTCACGTGAATGATCATACACCCATCAGGTGACTGATCATGCACTGATCACGTGGCTATCATGCACTGATCACGTGACTGATCATGCACTGATCACGTCTATATCATGCACTGATCACATGACTGCCCATGCACTGATCACGTGGATGATCATACACTGATCATGTGACAGATCATGCACTGATCACGTGGCTGATCATGCACTGATACCGTGACTGAGCATGGACTGATCACATGACTATCATGCAGTGATCACGTGACTTAATGGCGCTGATCATGTGACTGATCATGCGCTGATCATGTTTGCTATCATACACTGATCATGTGCCTCTGGAGGCAATAAACAAAGAGCTGAGTAGGCACGAATCATAAGTCAGCAGGCAATAATCATGGAACTCAGCTGTGAGGAATCATGCTGCTCAGCTGGCAATAATCAAGCAGCTGAGCAGGCAGGAATTACGCAGCACAGCTGGCAATTGTCAAGCAGATGACAGGCAGGAATCGTGCAGCTCAGCTGGCAATTGTCAAGCAGATGAGCAGACAGTAATCACGCAGCTCAGCAGGCCCTGATCACGTGACTGAGCATGCACTGTTCACGTGGCTGATCATACACTGATCACGTGATTGATCATGCACTGATCACTTGGATATCATGCACTGATCACGTGGCTGATCATACACTGTTCACGTGTCTGACCATGCACTGATCACGTGGCTGATCATACACTGATCACGTAACTGATCATGCACTGATCACGTGGCTATCATGCACTGATCACGTGGCTGATCATGCACTGATCACGTGGCTATCATGCACTGATCACGTGACTGATCATGCACTGATCACGTGACTGATCATGCACTGATCACGTGGCTTATCATGCACTGATCATGTGACTGATCATGCACTGATCATGTTTGGTGTCATACACTGATCATGTGCCTCTGGAGGCAATGAACATAGAGCTGAGTAGGCAGGAATCAGTCAGCAGGCTATAATCATGGAACTCACCTCTGAGAAATCATGCTGCTCAGCTGGCAATAATCAAGTAGATGAGCAGGCAGGAATTATGCAGCACAGGTGGCAATTGTCAAGCAGATGACAGGCAGGAATCGTGCAGCTCAGCTGGCAATTGTCAAGCAGATGAGCAGACAGTAATCACGCAGCTCAGCAGGCCCTGATCACGTGACTGATCATGCACTGTTCACGTGGCTGATCACACACTGATCACGTGACTGATCATGCACTGATCACGTGACTGATCATGCACTGATCACGTGGCTATCATGCACTGATCACGTGGCTGATCATGCACTGATCACGGGACTGATCATGCACTGATCACGTGATATCATGCACTGACACATGACTGATCATGCACTGATCACGTGGCTGATCATGCACTGATCACGTGACTGATCATGCACTGATCACGTGACTGATCATGCACTGATCACGTGGCTATCATGCACTGATCACGTGGCTGATCATGCAATGATCACGTAGCTACCATGTACTGGTCACGTGACTGATCATGCACTGATCACGTAATTGATCATGCACTGATCACGTGGCTGATCATGCACTGATCACGTGGCTGATCATGCACTGATCACGTGACTGATCATGCACTGATCACGTGACTGATCATGCACTGATCACGTGGCTATCATGCACTGATCACGTGGCTGATCATGCACTGATCACGTGACTGATCATGCACTGATCACGTGGCTGATCATGCACTGATCACGTGACTGATCATGCACTGATCACGTGACTGATCATGCACTGATCACGTGGCTATCATGCACTGATCACGTGGCTGATCATGCACTGATCACGCAGCTACCATGTACTGGTCACGTGACTGATCATGCACTGATCACGTGACTGATCATGCACTGATCACGTGGCTATCATGCACTGATCACGGCTGATCATGCAATGATCACGTAGCTACCATGTACTGGTCACGTGACTGATCATGCACTGATCACGTAATTGATCATGCACTGATCACGTGGCTGATCATGCACTGATCACGTGGCTGATCACACACTGATCACGTGACTGATCATGCACTGATCACGTGACTGATCATGCACTGATCACGTGGCTATCATGCACTGATCACGTGGCTATCATGCACTGATCACGTGGCTGATCATGCACTGATCACGTGACTGATCATGCACTGATCACGTGGCTATCATGCACTGATCACGTGGCTATCATGCACTGATCACGTGGCTGATCATGCACTGATCAGTGCTGATCATGCACTGATCACGTGACTGATCATGCACTGATCACGTGGCTATCATGCACTGATCACGTGGCTGATCATGCACTGATCACGTAGCTATCATGCACTGATCACGTGACTGATCATGCACTGATCACGTGACTGATCATGCACTGATCACGTGGCTATCATGCACTGATCACGTGGCTGATCATGCACTGATCACGCAGCTACCATGCACTGATCACATGACTGATCATGCACTGATCACATGACTGATCATGCACTGATCACGTGGCTTATCATGCACTGATCATGTGACTGATCATGTGCTGATCATGTTTGGTATCATACACTGATCATGTGCCTCTGGAGGCAATGAACAAAGAGCTGAGTAGGCACGAATCAGTCAGCAGGCAATAATCATGGAACTCACGTCTGAGAAATCATGCTGCTCAGCTGGCAATAATCAAGCAGCTGAGCAGGCAGGAATTATGCAGCACAGCTGGCAATTGTCAAGCAGATGACAGGCAGGAATCGTGCAGCTCAGCTGGCAATTGTCAAGCAGATGAGCAGACAGTAATCACGCAGCTCAGCAGGCCCTGATCACGTGACTGAGCATGCACTGTTCACGTGGCTGATCATACACTGATCACGTGACTGATCATGCACTGATCACGTGACTGATCATGCACTGATCACGTGGCTATCATGCACTGATCACGTGGCTGATCATGCACTGATCACGTACTGATCATGCACTGATCACGGGCTATCATGCACTGATACATGACTGATCATGCACTGATCACGTGGCTGATCATGCACTGATCACGTGACTGATCATGCACTGATCACGTGACTGATCATGCACTGATCACGTGGCTGATCATGCACTGATCACGTGGCTATCATGCACTGATCACGTGGCTGATCATGCAATGATCACGTAGCTACCATGCACTGATCACGTGACTGATCATGCACTGATCACGTAATTGATCATGCACTGATCACGTGGCTGATCATGCACTGATCACGTGACTGATCATGCACTGATCACGTGACTGATCATGCACTGATCACGTGGCTATCATGCACTGATCACGTGGCTGATCATGCACTGATCACGTGACTGATCATGCACTGATCACGTGGCTGATCATGCACTGATCACGTGGCTGATCATGCACTGATCACGTAGCTATCATGCACTGATCACGTGACTGATCATGCACTGATCACGTGACTGATCATGCACTGATCACGTGGCTGATCATGCACTGATCACGTGACTGATCATGCACTGATCACGTGACTGATCATGCACTGATCACGTGGCTATCATGCACTGATCACGTGGCTGATCATGCATGATCACGCAGCTATCATGCACTGATCACGTGACTGATCATGCACTGATCACGTGACTGATCATGCACTGATCACGTGGCTATCATGCACTGATCACGTGGCTGATCATGCACTGATCACGTAGCTACCATGTACTGGTCACGTGACTGATCATGCACTGATCACGTGACTGATCATGCACTGATCACGTGGCTATCATGCACTGATCACGTGACTGATCATGCACTGATCACGTCTATATCATGCACTGATCACGTGACTGATCATGCACTGATCACGTGGCTGATCATGCACTGATCACGTGACTGATCATGCACTGATCACGTGCCTGATCATGCACTGATCACGTGACTGATCATGCACTGATCACGTGGCTATCATGCACTGATCACGTGGCTGATCATGCACTGATCACGTGGCTGATCATGCACTGATACCGTGACTGAGCATGGACTGATCACATGACTATCATGTAGTGATCACGTGACTTAATGGCGCTGATCATGTGACTGATCATGCGCTGATCATGTTTGCTATCATACACTGATCATGTGCCTCTGGAGGCAATAAACAAAGAGCTGAGTAGGCACGAATCAAACAGTCAGCAGGCAATAATCATGGAACTCAGCTGTGAGGAATCATGCTGCTCAGCTGGCAATAATCAAGCAGCTGAGCAGGCAGGAATTACGCAGCACAGCTGGCAATTGTCAAGCAGATGACAGGCAGGAATCGTGCAGCTCAGCTGGCAATTGTCAAGCAGATGAGCAGACAGTAATCACGCAGCTCAGCAGGCCCTGATCACGTGACTGAGCATGCACTGTTCACGTGGCTGATCATACACTGATCACGTGATTGATCATGCACTGATCACTTGGATATCATGCACTGATCACGTGGCTGATCATACACTGTTCACGTGTCTGACCATGCACTGATCACGTGGCTGATCATACACTGCTCACGTAACTGATCATGCACTGATCACGTGGCTATCATGCACTGATCACGTGGCTGAACATGCACTGTTCACGTGGCTGATCACACACCTGTCACGTGACATATCATGCACTGATCACGTGGCACTCATGCACTGATCACGTGGCTGATCATACTCTGCTCACGTAACTCATCATGCACACATCACGTGGCTATCATGCACTGCTCACGTGGCTCGTCATGGAATGATCACGTAGCTACCATATACTGGTCACGTGACTGATCATGCACAGATCACGTAAATGATCATGCACTGTTCACGTGACTGATCATGTACTGATCACGTGACTGATCATGCACTGATCACGTGGCTATCATGCTCTGCTCACGTGGCTGATCATGCAACGATCACGTAGCAACCATGTACTGGTCACGTGACTGATCATGCACTGATCACGTAATTGATCCTGCACTGATCACGTGGCTCATCATGCACTGATCACGTGGCTGATCACACACGTATCACGTGACTGATCATGCACTGATCACGTGACTATCATGCACTGATCACGTGGCTATCATGCACTGATCACGTGGATATCATGCACTGATCACGTGGCTGATCACACACGTATCACGTGACTGATCATGCACTGATCACGTGGCTATCATGCACTGATCACGTGGCTATCATGCACTGATATCATGCACTGATCACGTGGCTGATCATGCACTGATCACGTGACTGATCATGCACTGATCACGTGGCTGATCATGCACTGATCACGTGACTGATCATGCACTGATCACGTGACTGATCATGCACTGATCACGTGGCTATCATGCACTGATCACGTGGCTGATCATGCACTGATCACGTGACTGATCATGCACTGATCACGTGACTGATCATGCACTGATCACGTGACTGATCATGCACTGATCACGTGGCTGATCATGCACTGATCACGTGGCTGATCATGCACTGATCACGTAGCTACCATGCACTGATCACGTGACTGATCATGCACTGATCACGTGACTGATCATGCACTGATCACGTGGCTGATCATGCACTGATCACGTGACTGATCATGCACTGATCACGTGACTGATCATGCACTGATCACGTGGCTATCATGCACTGATCACGTGGCTGATCATGCACTGATCACGTGACTGATCATGCACTGATCACGTGGCTTATCATGCACTGATCATGTGACTGATCATGCACTGATCATGTTTGGTATCATACACTGATCATGTGCCTCTGGAGGCAATGAACAAAGAGCTGAGTAGGCACGAATCAGTCAGCAGGCAATAATCATGGAACTCAGCTGTGAGGAATCATGCTGCTCAGCTGGCAATAATCAAGCAGCTGATCAGGCAGGAATTATGCAGCACAGCTGGCAATTGTCAAGCAGATGACAGGCAGGAATCGTGCAGCTCAGCTGGCAATTGTCAAGCAGATGAGCAGACAGTAATCACGCAGCTCAGCAGGCCCTGATCACGTGACTGAGCATGCACTGTTCACGTGGCTGATCATACACTGATCACGTGACTGATCATGCACTGATCACGTGGCTATCATGCACTGATCACGTGACTGATCATGCACTGATCACGTGACTCATGCACTGATCACGTGGCTGATCATGCACTGATCACGTGGCTGATCATGCACTGATCACGTGGCTATCATGCACTGATCACGTGGCTGATCATGCACTGATCACGGACTGATCATGCACTGATCACGGGCTATCATGCACTGATCACATGACTGACATGCACTGATCACGTGGCTGATCATGCACTGATCACGTGACTGATCATGCACTGATCACGTGGCTGATCATGCACTGATCACGTGACTGATCATGCACTGATCACGTGGCTGATCATGCACTGATCACGTGGCTGATCATGCACTGATCACGTGACTGATCATGCACTGATCACGTGACTGATCATGCACTGATCACGTGACTGATCATGCACTGATCACGTGGCTGATCATGCACTGATCACGTGACTGATCATGCACTGATCACGTGACTGATCATGCACTGATCACGTGGCTATCATGCACTGATCACGTGGCTGATCATGCACTGATCACGTGACTGATCATGCACTGATCACGTGGCTATCATGCACTGATCACGTGGCTGATCATGCACTGATCACGTGTGATCATGCACTGATCACGTGACTGATCATGCACTGATCACGTGGCTGATCATGCACTGATCACGTGGCTGATCACACACTGATCACGTGACTATCATGCACTGATCACGTGGCATCATGCACTGATCACGTGGCTGATCATGCACTGATCACGTAACTGATCATGCACTGATCACGTGGCTATCATGCACTGATCACGTGGCTGATCATGCAATGATCACGTAGCTACCATGCACTGATCACGTGACTGATCATGCACTGATCACGTAAATGATCATGCACTGATCACGTGACTGATCATGCACTGATCACGTGACTGATCATGCACTGATCACGTGGCTATCATGCACTGATCACGTGGCTGATCATGCACGATCACGTAGCAACCATGTACTGTCACGTGACTGATCATGCACTGATCACGTAATTGATCATGCACTGATCACGTGGCTGATCATGCACTGATCACGTGGCTGATCACACTGATCACGTGACTGATCATGCACTGATCACGTGACTATCATGCACTGATCACGTGGCTATCATGCACTGATCACGTGGATATCATGCACTGATCACGTGGCTGATCACACACGATCACGTGACTGATCATGCACTGATCACGTGGCTATCATGCACTGATCACGTGGCTATCATGCACTGATATCATGCACTGATCACGTGGCTGATCACACGATCACGTGACTGATCATGCACTGATCACGTGGCTGATCATGCACTGATCACGTGACTGATCATGCACTGATCACGTGACTGATCATGCACTGATCACGTGGCTGATCATGCACTGATCACGTGACTGATCATGCACTGATCACGTGACTGATCATGCACTGATCACGTGACTGATCATGCACTGATCACGTGGCTGATCATGCACTGATCACGTGGCTGATCATGCACTGATCACGTGACTGATCATGCACTGATCACGTGACTGATCATGCACTGATCAGTGGCTATCATGCACTGATCACGTGGCTGATCATGCACTGATCACGTGACTGATCATGCACTGATCACTGGCTATCATGCACTGATCACGTGGCTATCATGCACTGATCACGTGGCTGATCATACACTGATCACGTGACTGATCATGCACTGATCACGTCTATATCATGCACTGATCACGTGACTGATCATGCACTGATCACGCTGATCATACACTGATCACGTGACTGATCATGCACTGATCACGTGGCTATCATGCACTGATCACGTGGCTGATCATGCACTGATCACGTAGCTATCATGCACTGATCACGTGACTGATCATGCACTGATCACGTAATTGATCATGCACTGATCAGTGACTGATCATGCACTGATCACGTGACTGATCATGCACTGATCACGTGACTGATCATGCACTGATCACGTGGCTATCATGCACTGATCACGTGGCTGATCATGCACTGATCACGTAGCTACCATGCACTGATCACGTGACTGATCATGCACTGATCACGTGGCTGATCATGCACTGATCACGTGGCTGATCATGCACTGATCACGTGACTGATCATGCACTGATCACGTGACTGATCATGCACTGATCACGTGGCTATCATGCACTGATCACGTGGCTGATCATGCACTGATCACGTGCCTGATCATGCACTGATCACATGGCTGATCATGCACTGATCACGTGACTGATCATGCACTGATCACGTGGCTATCATGCACTACTCACGTGGCTGATCATGCAATGATCATGTAGCTACCATGTACTGGTCACGTGACTGATCATACACCCATCAGGTGACTGATCATGCACTGATCACGTGCCTGATCATGCACTGATCACGTGACTGATCATGCACTGATCACATAGCTATCATGCACTGATCACGTGGCTGATCATGCACTGATCACGTGGCTGATCATGCACTGATACCGTGACTGAGCATGGACTGATCACATGACTATCATGTAGTGATCACGTGACTTAATGGCGCTGATCATGTGACTGATCATGCGCTGATCATGTTTGCTATCATACACTGATCATGTGCCTCTGGAGGCAATAAACAAAGAGCTGAGTAGGCACGAATCAAACAGTCAGCAGGCAATAATCATGGAACTCAGCTGTGAGGAATCATGCTGCTCAGCTGGCAATAATCAAGCAGCTGAGCAGGCAGGAATTACGCAGCACAGCTGGCAATTGTCAAGCAGATGACAGGCAGGAATCGTGCAGCTCAGCTGGCAATTGTCAAGCAGATGAGCAGACAGTAATCACGCAGCTCAGCAGGCCCTGATCACGTGACTGAGCATGCACTGTTCACGTGAATCATGCTGATCACTGGCAATGATCATGCACTGATCATGCAGGAATTACACAGCACAGCTGGCAATTGTCATGCAGATGACATGCAGGATCGTGCATCTCAGCTGGAAATTGTCAAGCAGATGATCAGACACTAATCACGCAGCTGATCATGCACTGATCACGTGACTGATCATGCACTGATCACGTGAATCATGCTGCTCAGCTGGCAATAATCATGCAGCTGATCAGGCAGGAATTACACAGCACAGCTGGCAATTGTCAAGCAGATGACAGGCAGGAATCGTGCAGCTCAGCTGGCAATTGTCAAGCAGATGAGCAGACAGTAATCACGCAGCTCATCATGCACTGATCACGTGACTGATCATGCACTGATCACGTGGCTGATCATGCACTGATCACGTGACTGATCATGCACTGATCACGTGGCTATCATGCACTGATCACGTGGCTGATCATGCACTGATCACGTGTCTGATCATGCACTGATCACGTGGCTGATCATGCACTGATCACGTGACTGATCATGCACTGATCACGTGGCTATCATGCACTGATCACGTGACTGATCATGCACTGATCACGTGACTGATCATGCACTGATCACGTGGCTATCATGCACTGATCACGTGGCTGATCATGCACTGATCACGTAGCTACCATGTACTGTCACGTGACTGATCATGCACTGATCACGTGACTGATCATGCACTGATCACGTGGCTATCATGCACTGATCACGTGGCTGATCACACTGATCACGTGACTGATCATGCACTGATCACGTGACTGATCATGCACTGATCACGTGGCTATCATGCACTGATCACGTGGCTGATCATGCACTGATCACGTGGCTGATCATGCACTGATCACGTGGCTATCATGCACTGATCACGTGGCTGATCATGCACTGATCACGTGGCTATCATGCACTGATCACGTGACTGATCATGCACTGATCACGGGACTGATCATGCACTGATCACGGCGATATCATGCACTGATCACATGACTGATCATGCACTGATCACGTGGCTGATCATGCACTGATCACGTGACTGATCATGCACTGATCACGTGGCTGATCATGCACTGATCACGTGACTGATCATGCACTGATCACGTGGCTGATCATGCACTGATCACGTGGCTGATCATGCACTGATCACGTGACTGATCATGCACTGATCACGTGACTGATCATGCACTGATCAGTGGCTATCATGCACTGATCACTGGCTGATCATGCACTGATCACGTGACTGATCATGCACTGATCACTGGCTATCATGCACTGATCACGTGGCTATCATGCACTGATCACGTGGCTGATCATGCACTGATCACGTGACTGATCATGCACTGATCACGTCTATATCATGCACTGATCACATGACTGATCATGCACTGATCACGTGGATGATCATACACTGATCATGTGACTGATCATGCACTGATCACGTGGCTATCATGCACTGATCACGTGGCTGATCATGCACTGATCACGTAGCTATCATGCACTGATCACGTGACTGATCATGCACTGATCACGTAACTGATCATGCACTGATCAGTGACTGATCATGCACTGATCACGTGACTGATCATGCACTGATCACGTGACTGATCATGCACTGATCACGTGGCTATCATGCACTGATCACGTGGCTGATCATGCACTGATCACGTAGCTACCATGCACTGATCACGTGACTGATCATGCACTGATCACGTGGCTGATCATGCACTGATCACGTGGCTGATCATGCACTGATCACGTGACTGATCATGCACTGATCACGTGACTGATCATGCACTGATCACGTGGCTATCATGCACTGATCACGTGGCTGATCATGCACTGATCACGTGCCTGATCATGCACTGATCACATGGCTGATCATGCACTGATCACGTGACTGATCATGCACTGATCACGTGGCTATCATGCACTACTCACGTGGCTGATCATGCAATGATCATGTAGCTACCATGTACTGGTCACGTGACTGATCATACACCCATCAGGTGACTGATCATGCACTGATCACGTGCCTGATCATGCACTGATCACGTGACTGATCATGCACTGATCACATAGCTATCATGCACTGATCACGTGGCTGATCATGCACTGATCACGTGGCTGATCATGCACTGATACCGTGACTGAGCATGGACTGATCACATGACTATCATGTAGTGATCACGTGACTTAATGGCGCTGATCATGTGACTGATCATGCGCTGATCATGTTTGCTATCATACACTGATCATGTGCCTCTGGAGGCAATAAACAAAGAGCTGAGTAGGCACGAATCAAACAGTCAGCAGGCAATAATCATGGAACTCAGCTGTGAGGAATCATGCTGCTCAGCTGGCAATAATCAAGCAGCTGAGCAGGCAGGAATTACGCAGCACAGCTGGCAATTGTCAAGCAGATGACAGGCAGGAATCGTGCAGCTCAGCTGGCAATTGTCAAGCAGATGAGCAGACAGTAATCACGCAGCTCAGCAGGCCCTGATCACGTGACTGAGCATGCACTGTTCACGTGAATCATGCTGATCACTGGCAATGATCATGCACTGATCAGGCAGGAATTACACAGCACCGCTGGCAATTCTCATGCAGATGACAGGCAGGATCATGCAGCTCAGCTGGAAATTGTCACGCAGATGATCAGACACTGATCACGCAGCTCATCATGCACTGATCACGTGACTGATCATGCACTGATCACGTGGCTGATCATGCACTGATCACGTGGCTATCATGCACTGATCACGTGGCTGATCATGCACTGATCACGTAGCTACCATGTACTGTCACGTGACTGATCATGCACTGATCACGTAACTGATCATGCACTGATCACGTGGCTGATCATGCACTGATCACGTGGCTGATCACACTGATCACGTGACTGATCATGCACTGATCACGTGACTATCATGCACTGATCACGTGGCTATCATGCACTGATCACGTGGCTATCATGCACTGATCACGTGGCTGATCATGCACTGATCACGTGACTGATCATGCACTGATCACGTGGCATCATGCACTGATCACGTGGCTGATCATGCACTGATCACGTGACTGATCATGCACTGATCACGTGGCTATCATGCACTGATCACGTGGCTATCATGCACTGATATCATGCACTGATCACGTGGCTGATCACACACGATCACGTGACTGATCATGCACTGATCACGTGGCTGATCATGCACTGATCACGTGACTGATCATGCACTGATCACGTGACTGATCATGCACTGATCACGTGGCTGATCATGCACTGATCACGTGACTGATCATGCACTGATCACGTGACTGATCATGCACTGATCACGTAACTGATCATGCACTGATCACGTGGCTGATCATGCACTGATCACGTGACTGATCATGCACTGATCACGTGACTGATCATGCACTGATCAGTGGCTATCATGCACTGATCACGTGGCTGATCATGCACTGATCACGTGACTGATCATGCACTGATCACTGGCTATCATGCACTGATCACGTGGCTATCATGCACTGATCACGTGGCTGATCATGCACTGATCACGTGACTGATCATGCACTGATCACGTCTATATCATGCACTGATCACATGACTGATCATGCACTGATCACGTGGATGATCATACACTGATCACGTGACTGATCATGCACTGATCACGTGGCTATCATGCACTGATCACGTGGCTGATCATGCACTGATCACGTAGCTACCATGCACTGATCACGTGACTGATCATGCACTGATCACGTAATTGATCATGCACTGATCAGTGACTGATCATGCACTGATCACGTGACTGATCATGCACTGATCACGTGACTGATCATGCACTGATCACGTGGCTATCATGCACTGATCACGTGGCTGATCATGCACTGATCACGTAGCTACCATGCACTGATCACGTGACTGATCATGCACTGATCACGTGGCTGATCATGCACTGATCACGTGGCTGATCATGCACTGATCACGTGACTGATCATGCACTGATCACGTGACTGATCATGCACTGATCACGTGGCTATCATGCACTGATCACGTGGCTGATCATGCACTGATCACGTGCCTGATCATGCACTGATCACATGGCTGATCATGCACTGATCACGTGACTGATCATGCACTGATCACGTGGCTATCATGCACTATCACGTGGCTGATCATGCAATGATCATGTAGCTACCATGTACTGGTCACGTGACTGATCATGCACTGATCAGGTGACTGATCATGCACTGATCACGTGCCTGATCATGCACTGATCACGTGACTGATCATGCACTGATCACATGGCTATCATGCACTGATCACGTGGCTGATCATGCACTGATCACGTGGCTGATCATGCACTGATACCGTGACTGAGCATGGACTGATCACATGACTATCATGTAGTGATCACGTGACTTAATGGCGCTGATCATGTGACTGATCATGCACTGATCATGTTTGCTATCATACACTGATCATGTGCCTCTGGAGGCAATAAACAAAGAGCTGAGTAGGCACGAATCAAACAGTCAGCAGGCACTAATCATGGAACTCAGCTGTGAGGAATCATGCTGCTCAGCTGGCAATAATCAAGCAGCTGAGCAGGCAGGAATTACGCAGCACAGCTGGCAATTGTCAAGCAGATGACAGGCAGGAATCGTGCAGCTCAGCTGGCAATTGTCAAGCAGATGAGCAGACAGTAATCACGCAGCTCAGCAGGCCCTGATCACGTGACTGAGCATGCACTGTTCACGTGAATCATGCTGCTCAGCTGGCAATAATCAAGCAGCTGCAGGCAGGAATTACACAGCACAGCTGGCAATTGTCAAGCAGATGACAGGCAGGAATCGTGCAGCTCAGCTGGCAATTGTCAAGCAGATGAGCAGACAGTAATCACGCAGCTCAGCAGGCACTGATCACGTGACTGAGCATGCACTGTTCACGTGGCTGATCATACACTGATCACGTGACTGATCATGCACTGATCACGTGGATATCATGCACTGATCACGTGGCTGATCATACACTGATCACGTGTCTGACCATGCACTGATCACGTGGCTGATCATACACTGCTCACGTAACTGATCATGCACTGATCACGTGGCTATCATGCACTGATCACGTGGCTGATCATGCACTGATCACGTGGCTGATCACACACCTGTCACGTGACATATCATGCACTGATCACGTGGCACTCATGCACTGATCACGTGGCTGATCATACTCTGATCACGTGACTGATCATGCACACATCACGTGGCTATCATGCACTGCTCACGTGGCTGATCATGGAATGATCATGAAGCTACCATATACTGGTCACGTGACTGATCATGCACTGATCACGTAAATGATCATGCACTGATCACGTGACTGATCATGCACTGATCACGTGACTGATCATGCACTGATCACGTGGCTATCATGCACTGATCACGTGGCTGATCATGCAACGATCACGTAGCAACCATGTACTGGTCACGTGACTGATCATGCACTGATCACGTAATTGATCATGCACTGATCACGTGGCTCATCATGCACTGATCCGTGGCTGATCACACTGATCACGTGACTGATCATGCACTGATCACGTGACTAATCATGCACTGATCACGTGGCTATCATGCACTGATCACGTGGATATCATGCACTGATCACGTGGCTGATCACACACGTATCACGTGACTGATCATGCACTGATCACGTGGCTATCATGCACTGATCACGTGGCTGATCATGCACTGATCACGTGGCTATCATGCACTGATCACGTGGCTGATCATGCACTGATCACGTAGCTATCATGCACTGATCACGTGACTGATCATGCACTGATCACGTGGCTGATCATGCACTGATCACGTGACTGATCATGCACTGATCACGTGGCTGATCATGCACTGATCACGCAGCTACCATGCACTGGTCACATGACTGATCATGCACTGATCACGTAACTGATCATGCACTGATCACGTGGCTTATCATGCATTGATCATGTGACTGATCATGTGCTGATCATGTTTCTGTCATACACTGATCATGTGCCTCTGGAGGCAATGAACAAAGAGCTGAGTAGGCAGGAATCAGTAGGCAATAATCATGGAACTCAGCTCTGAGAAATCATGCTGCTCAGCTGGCAATAATCAAGCAGATGAGCAGGCAGGAATTATGCAGCACAGGTGGCAATTGTCAAGCAGATGACAGGCAGGAATCGTGCAGCTCAGCTGGCAATTGTCAAGCAGATGAGCAGACAGTAATCACGCAGCTCAGCAGGCCCTGATCACGTGACTGAGCATGCACTGTTCACGTGGCTGATCACACACTGATCACGTGACTGATCATGCACTGATCACGTGGCTATCATGCACTGATCACGTGATTGATCATGCACTGATCACGTAATTGTATGCACTGATCACGTGGCTATCATGCACTGATCACGTGGCTGATCATGCACTGATCACGTGACTGATCATGCACTGATCACGTGGCTGATCATGCACTGATCACGTGGCTATCATGCACTGATCACGTGGCTGATCATGCACTGATCACGTAGCTACCATGTACTGATCACGTGACTGATCATGCACTGATCACGTAATTGATCATGCACTGATCACGTGGCTGATCATGCACTGATCACGTGGCTGATCATGCACTGATCACGTGACTGATCATGCACTGATCACGTGGCTGATCATGCACTGATCACGTGACTGATCATGCACTGATCTCATGTCTGATCATGCACTGATCACGTGGCTATAATGCACTGCTCACGTGGTTGATCATGCAATGATCACTTAGCTACCATGTACTGGTCACATGACTGATCATGCACTGATCACGTGACTGTTCATGCAGTGATCACATGGCAATCATGCACTACTCACGTGGCTGATCAGGCAATGATCATGTAGCTACCATGTACAGGTCACGTGAATGATCATACACCCATCATGTGACTGATCATGCACTGATCACGTGGCTATCATGCACTGATCACGAGACTGATCATGCACTGATCACGTCTATATCATGCACTGATCACATGACTGCCCATGCACTGATCACGTGGATGATCATACACTAATCATGTGACAGATCATGCACTGATCACGTGGCTGATCATGCACTGATACCGTGACTGAGCATGGACTGATCACATGACTATCATGTAGTGATCACGTGACTTAATGGCGCTGATCATGTGACTGATCATGCGCTGATCATGTTTGCTATCATACACTGATCATGTGCCTCTGGAGGCAATAAACAAAGAGCTGAGTAGGCACGAATCAAACAGTCAGCAGGCAATAATCATGGAACTCAGCTGTGAGGAATCATGCTGCTCAGCTGGCAATAATCAAGCAGCTGAGCAGGCAGGAATTACGCAGCACAGCTGGCAATTGTCAAGCAGATGACAGGAAGGAATCGTGCAGCTCAGCTGGCAATTGTCAAGCAGATGAGCAGACAGTAATCACGCAGCTCAGCAGGCCCTGATCACGTGACTGAGCATGCACTGTTCACGTGGCTGATCATACACTGATCACGTGATTGATCATGCACTGATCACTTGGATATCATGCACTGATCACGTGGCTGATCATACACTGTTCACGTGTCTGACCATGCACTGATCACGTGGCTGATCATACACTGCTCACGTAACTGATCATGCACTGATCACGTGGCTATCATGCACTGATCACGTGGCTGAACATGCACTGTTCACGTGGCTGATCACACACCTGTCACGTGACATATCATGCACTGATCACGTGGCACTCATGCACTGATCACGTGGCTGATCATACTCTGCTCACGTAACTCATCATGCACACATCACGTGGCTATCATGCACTGCTCACGTGGCTCGTCATGGAATGATCACGTAGCTACCATATACTGGTCACGTGACTGATCATGCACAGATCACGTAAATGATCATGCACTGTTCACGTGACTGATCATGTACTGATCACGTGACTGATCATGCACTGATCACGTGGCTATCATGCTCTGCTCACGTGGCTGATCATGCAACGATCACGTAGCAACCATGTACTGGTCACGTGACTGATCATGCACTGATCACGTAATTGATCCTGCACTGATCACGTGGCTCATCATGCACTGATCACGTGGCTGATCACACTGTATCACGTGACTGATCATGCACTGATCACGTGACTATCATGCACTGATCACGTGGCTATCATGCACTGATCACGTGGATATCATGCACTGATCACGTGGCTGATCACACACGTATCACGTGACTGATCATGCACTGATCACGTGGCTATCATGCACTGATCACGTGGCTATCATGCACTGATATCATGCACTGATCACGTGGCTGATCACACACGATCACGTGACTGATCATGCACTGATCACGTGGCTGATCATGCACTGATCACGTGACTGATCATGCACTGATCACGTGACTGATCATGCACTGATCACGTGGCTGATCATGCACTGATCACGTGACTGATCATGCACTGATCACGTGACTGATCATGCACTGATCACGTGACTGATCATGCACTGATCACGTAATTGATCATGCACTGATCACGTGGCTGATCATGCACTGATCACGTGACTGATCATGCACTGATCACGTGACTGATCATGCACTGATCAGTGGCTATCATGCACTGATCACGTGGCTGATCATGCACTGATCACGTGACTGATCATGCACTGATCACTGGCTATCATGCACTGATCACGTGGCTATCATGCACTGATCACGTGGCTGATCATGCACTGATCACGTGACTGATCATGCACTGATCACGTCTATATCATGCACTGATCACATGACTGATCATGCACTGATCACGTGCATGATCATACACTGATCACGTGACTGATCATGCACTGATCACGTGGCTATCATGCACTGATCACGTGGCTGATCATGCACTGATCACGTAGCTATCATGCACTGATCACGTGACTGATCATGCACTGATCACGTAATTGATCATGCACTGATCAGTGACTGATCATGCACTGATCACGTGACTGATCATGCACTGATCACGTGACTGATCATGCACTGATCACGTGGCTATCATGCACTGATCACGTGGCTGATCATGCACTGATCACGTAGCTACCATGCACTGATCACGTGACTGATCATGCACTGATCACGTGGCTGATCATGCACTGATCACGTGGCTGATCATGCACTGATCACGTGACTGATCATGCACTGATCACGTGACTGATCATGCACTGATCACGTGGCTATCATGCACTGATCACGTGGCTGATCATGCACTGATCACGTGCCTGATCATGCACTGATCACATGGCTGATCATGCACTGATCACGTGACTGATCATGCACTGATCACGTGGCTATCATGCACTACTCACGTGGCTGATCATGCAATGATCATGTAGCTACCATGTACTGGTCACGTGACTGATCATACACCCATCAGGTGACTGATCATGCACTGATCACGTGCCTGATCATGCACTGATCACGTGACTGATCATGCACTGATCACATGGCTATCATGCACTGATCACGTGGCTGATCATGCACTGATCACGTGGCTGATCATGCACTGATACCGTGACTGAGCATGGACTGATCACATGACTATCATGTGTGATCACGTGACTTAATGGCGCTGATCATGTGACTGATCATGCGCTGATCATGTTTGCTATCATACACTGATCATGTGCCTCTGGAGGCAATAAACAAAGAGCTGAGTAGGCACGAATCAAACAGTCAGCAGGCAATAATCATGGAACTCAGCTGTGAGGAATCATGCTGCTCAGCTGGCAATAATCAAGCAGCTGAGCAGGCAGGAATTACGCAGCACAGCTGGCAATTGTCAAGCAGATGACAGGCAGGAATCGTGCAGCTCAGCTGGCAATTGTCAAGCAGATGAGCAGACAGTAATCACGCAGCTCAGCAGGCCCTGATCACGTGACTGAGCATGCACTGTTCACGTGAATCATGCTGATCACTGGCAATGATCATGCACTGATCATGCAGGAATTACACAGCACAGCTGGCAATTGTCATGCAGATGACATGCAGGATCGTGCATCTCAGCTGGAAATTGTCACGCAGATGATCAGACACTGATCACGCAGCTCATCATGCACTGATCACGTGACTGATCATGCACTGATCACGTGAATCATGCTGATCAGCTGGCAATAATCATGCAGCTGATCAGGCAGGAATTACACAGCACAGCTGGCAATTGTCAAGCAGATGACAGGCAGGAATCGTGCAGCTCAGCTGGCAATTGTCAAGCAGATGAGCAGACAGTAATCACGCAGCTCATCATGCACTGATCACGTGACTGATCATGCACTGATCACGTGGCTGATCATGCACTGATCACGTGACTGATCATGCACTGATCACGTGGCTATCATGCACTGATCACGTGGCTGATCATGCACTGATCACGTGTCTGATCATGCACTGATCACGTGGCTGATCATGCACTGATCACGTAACTGATCATGCACTGATCACGTGGCTATCATGCACTGATCACGTGACTGATCATGCACTGATCACGTGACTGATCATGCACTGATCACGTGGCTATCATGCACTGATCACGTGGCTGATCATGCACTGATCACGTAGCTACCATGTACTGTCACGTGACTGATCATGCACTGATCACGTGACTGATCATGCACTGATCACGTGGCTATCATGCACTGATCACGTGGCTGATCACACTGATCACGTGACTGATCATGCACTGATCACGTGACTGATCATGCACTGATCACGTGGCTATCATGCACTGATCACGTGGCTGATCATGCACTGATCACGTGGCTGATCATGCACTGATCACGTGGCTATCATGCACTGATCACGTGGCTGATCATGCACTGATCACGTGGCTATCATGCACTGATCACGTGACTGATCATGCACTGATCACGGGACTGATCATGCACTGATCACGGCGATATCATGCACTGATCACATGACTGATCATGCACTGATCACGTGGCTGATCATGCACTGATCACGTGACTGATCATGCACTGATCACGTGGCTGATCATGCACTGATCACGTGACTGATCATGCACTGATCACGTGGCTGATCATGCACTGATCACGTGGCTGATCATGCACTGATCACGTGACTGATCATGCACTGATCACGTGACTGATCATGCACTGATCACGTGGCTATCATGCACTGATCACTGGCTGATCATGCACTGATCACGTGACTGATCATGCACTGATCACTGGCTATCATGCACTGATCACGTGGCTATCATGCACTGATCACGTGGCTGATCATGCACTGATCACGTGACTGATCATGCACTGATCACGTCTATATCATGCACTGATCACGTGACTGATCATGCACTGATCACGTGGATGATCATGCACTGATCATGTGACTGATCATGCACTGATCACGTGGCTATCATGCACTGATCACGTGGCTGATCATGCAATGATCACGTAGCTACCATGTACTGGTCACGTGACTGATCATGCACTGATCACGTAATTGATCATGCACTGATCACGTGACTGATCATGCACTGATCACGTGACTGATCATGCACTGATCACGTGACTGATCATGCACTGATCACGTGGCTATCATGCACTGATCACGTGGCTGATCATGCACTGATCACGTAGCTACCATGCACTGATCACGTGACTGATCATGCACTGATCACGTGGCTGATCATGCACTGATCACGTGACTGATCATGCACTGATCACGTGACTGATCATGCACTGATCACGTGACTGATCATGCACTGATCACGTGGCTATCATGCACTGATCACGTGGCTGATCATGCACTGATCACGTGGCTATCATGCACTGATCACGTGGCTGATCATGCACTGATCACGTGACTGATCATGCACTGATCACGTGGCTATCATGCACTGATCACGTGGCTGATCATGCACTGATCACGTGGCTATCATGCACTGATCACGTGGCTGATCATGCACTGATCACGTGGCTATCATGCACTGATCACGTGACTGATCATGCACTGATCACGTGGCTGATCATGCACTGATCACGTGACTGATCATGCACTGATCACGTGGCTGATCATGCACTGATCACGCAGCTATCATGCACTGATCACGTGACTGATCATGCACTGATCACGTGACTGATCATGCACTGATCACGTGGCTTATCATGCACTGATCATGTGACTGATCATGTGCTGATCATGTTTCTGTCATACACTGATCATGTGCCTCTGGAGGCAATGAACAAAGAGCTGAGTAGGCACGAATCAGTCAGGCAATAATCATGGAACTCAGCTGTGAGGAATCATGCTGCTCAGCTGGCAATAATCAAGCAGCTGAGCAGGCAGGAATTATGCAGCACAGCTGGCAATTGTCAAGCAGATGACAGGCAGGAATCGTGCAGCTCAGCTGGCAATTGTCAAGCAGATGAGCAGACAGTAATCACGCAGCTCAGCAGGCCCTGATCACGTGACTGAGCATGCACTGTTCACGTGGCTGATCATACACTGATCACGTGACTGATCATGCACTGATCACGTGGCTATCATGCACTGATCACGTGACTGATCATGCACTGATCACGTAACTGTCATGCACTGATCACGTGGCTATCATGCACTGATCACGTGGCTGATCATGCACTGATCACGTGACTGATCATGCACTGATCACGTGGCTGATCATGCACTGATCACGTGGCTATCATGCACTGATCACGTGGCTGATCATGCACTGATCACGTAGCTACCATGCACTGATCACGTGACTGATCATGCACTGATCACGTAACTGATCATGCACTGATCACGTGGCTGATCATGCACTGATCACGTGGCTGATCATGCACTGATCACGTGACTGATCATGCACTGATCACGTGGCTGATCATGCACTGATCACGTGACTGATCATGCACTGATCACGTGACTGATCATGCACTGATCACGTGGCTGATCATGCACTGATCACGTGACTGATCATGCACTGATCACGTGACTGATCATGCACTGATCACGTGGCTATCATGCACTGATCACGTGGCTGATCATGCACTGATCACGCAGCTACATGTACTGATCACGTGACTGATCATGCACTGATCACGTGACTGATCATGCACTGATCACGTGGCTATCATGCACTGATCACGTGGCTGATCATGCACTGATCACGTAGCTATCATGTACTGATCACGTGACTGATCATGCACTGATCACGTGACTGATCATGCACTGATCACGTGGCTATCATGCACTGATCACGTGGCTGATCATGCACTGATCACGCAGCTATCATGCACTGATCACGTGACTGATCATGCACTGATCACGTGGCTGATCATGCACTGATCACGTGGCTGATCATGCACTGATCACGTGACTGATCATGCACTGATCACGTGACTGATCATGCACTGATCACGTGGCTATCATGCACTGATCACGTGGCTGATCATGCACTGATCATGTAGCTACCATGTACTGGTCACGTGAATGATCATACACCCATCAGGTGACTGATCATGCACTGATCACGTGGCTATCATGCACTGATCACGAGACTGATCATGCACTGATCACGTCTAATCATGCACTGATCACATGACTGCCCATGCACTGATCACGTGGATGATCATACACTAATCATGTGACAGATCATGCACTGATCACGTGGCTGATCATGCACTGATACCGTGACTGAGCATGGACTGATCACATGACTATCATGTAGTGATCACGTGACTTAATGGCGCTGATCATGTGACTGATCATGCGCTGATCATGTTTGCTATCATACACTGATCATGTGCCTCTGGAGGCAATAAACAAAGAGCTGAGTAGGCACGAATCAAACAGTCAGCAGGCAATAATCATGGAACTCAGCTGTGAGGAATCATGCTGCTCAGCTGGCAATAATCAAGCAGCTGAGCAGGCAGGAATTACGCAGCACAGCTGGCAATTGTCAAGCAGATGACAGGCAGGAATCGTGCAGCTCAGCTGGCAATTGTCAAGCAGATGAGCAGACAGTAATCACGCAGCTCAGCAGGCCCTGATCACGTGACTGAGCATGCACTGTTCACGTGGCTGATCATACACTGATCACGTGATTGATCATGCACTGATCACTTGGATATCATGCACTGATCACGTGGCTGATCATACACTGATCACGTGACTGATCATGCACTGATCACGTGGCTGATCATGCACTGATCACGTGGCTGATCATGCACTGATCACGTGGCTGATCATGCACTGATCACGTGGCTGATCATGCACTGATCACGTGACTGATCATGCACTGATCACGTGGCTATCATGCACTGATCACGTGACTGATCATGCACTGATCACGTGACTGATCATGCACTGATCACGTGGCTATCATGCACTGATCACGTGGCTGATCATGCAATGATCACGTAGCTACCATGTACTGGTCACGTGACTGATCATGCACTGATCACGTGACTGATCATGCACTGATCACGTGACTATCATGCACTGATCACGTGGCTGATCATGCACTGATCACGTGGCTGATCATGCACTGATCACGTGACTGATCATGCACTGATCACGTAGCTATCATGCACTGATCACGTGGCTGATCATGCACTGATCACGTGGCTGATCATGCACTGATCACGTGGCTATCATGCACTGATCACGTGGCTGATCATGCACTGATCACGTGACTGATCATGCACTGATCACGTGGCTGATCATGCACTGATCACGTGGCTGATCATGCACTGATCACGTGACTGATCATGCACTGATCACGTGGCTGATCATGCACTGATCACGTGGCTGATCATGCACTGATCACGTGACTGATCATGCACTGATCACGTGACTGATCATGCACTGATCACGTGGCTATCATGCACTGATCACGTGGCTGATCATGCACTGATCACGTGACTGATCATGCACTGATCACTGGCTATCATGCACTGATCACGTGGCTATCATGCACTGATCACGTGGCTGATCATGCACTGATCACGTGACTGATCATGCACTGATCACGTCTATATCATGCACTGATCACGTGGCTGATCATGCACTGATCACGTGGATGATCATGCACTGATCATGTGACTGATCATGCACTGATCACGTGGCTATCATGCACTGATCACGTGGCTGATCATGCACTGATCACGTAGCTATCATGCACTGATCACGTGACTGATCATGCACTGATCACGTGACTGATCATGCACTGATCACGTGACTGATCATGCACTGATCACGTGACTGATCATGCACTGATCACGTGACTGATCATGCACTGATCACGTGGCTATCATGCACTGATCACGTGGCTGATCATGCACTGATCACGTAGCTATCATGCACTGATCACGTGACTGATCATGCACTGATCACGTGGCTGATCATGCACTGATCACGTGACTGATCATGCACTGATCACGTGACTGATCATGCACTGATCACGTGACTGATCATGCACTGATCACGTGGCTGATCATGCACTGATCACGTGGCTATCATGCACTGATCACGTGGCTATCATGCACTGATCACGTGGCTGATCATGCACTGATCACGTAGCTATCATGCACTGATCACGTGACTGATCATGCACTGATCACGTAATTGATCATGCACTGATCACGTGGCTGATCATGCACTGATCACGTGGCTGATCATGCACTGATCACGTGACTGATCATGCACTGATCACGTGACTGATCATGCACTGATCACGTGGCTATCATGCACTGATCACGTGGCTGATCATACACTGATCACGTGCCTGATCATGCACTGATCACGTGGCTGATCATGCACTGATCACGTGACTGATCATGCACTGATCACGTGTCTGATCATGCACTGATCACGTGGCTATCATGCACTGCTCACGTGGCTGATCATGCATGATCACGCAGCTACCATGTACTGGTCACATGACTGATCATGCACTGATCACGTGACTGATCATGCACTGATCACGTGGCTATCATGCACTACTCACGTGGCTGATCATGCAATGATCATGTAGCTACCATGTACAGGTCACGTGAATGATCATACACCCATCAGGTGACTGATCATGCACTGATCACGTGGCTATCATGCACTGATCACGCACTGATCATGCACTGATCACGTCTATATCATGCACTGATCACATGACTGCCCATGCACTGATCACGTGGATGATCATACACTAATCATGTGACAGATCATGCACTGATCACGTGGCTGATCATGCACTGATACCGTGACTGAGCATGGACTGATCACATGACTATCATGTAGTGATCACGTGACTTAATGGCGCTGATCATGTGACTGATCATGCGCTGATCATGTTTGCTATCATACACTGATCATGTGCCTCTGGAGGCAATAAACAAAGAGCTGAGTAGGCACGAATCAAACAGTCAGCAGGCAATAATCATGGAACTCAGCTGTGAGGAATCATGCTGCTCAGCTGGCAATAATCAAGCAGCTGAGCAGGCAGGAATTACGCAGCACAGCTGGCAATTGTCAAGCAGATGACAGGCAGGAATCGTGCAGCTCAGCTGGCAATTGTCAAGCAGATGAGCAGACAGTAATCACGCAGCTCAGCAGGCCCTGATCACGTGACTGAGCATGCACTGTTCACGTGGCTGATCATACACTGATCACGTGACTGATCATGCACTGATCACGTGACTGATCATGCACTGATCACGTGACTGATCATGCACTGATCACGTGGCTGATCATGCACTGATCACGTGGCTGATCATGCACTGATCACGTAGCTATCATGCACTGATCACGTGACTGATCATGCACTGATCACGTGGCTGATCATGCACTGATCACGTGGCTGATCATGCACTGATCACGTGGCTGATCATGCACTGATCACGTGACTGATCATGCACTGATCACGTGACTATCATGCACTGATCACGTGGCTATCATGCACTGATCACGTGGCTATCATGCACTGATCACGTGGCTCATGCACTGATATCATGCACTGATCACGTGGCTGATCATGCACTGATCACGTGACTGATCATGCACTGATCACGTGGCTATCATGCACTGATCACGTGGCTCTCATGCACTGATATCATGCACTGATCACGTGGCTGATCATGCACTGATCACGTGACTGATCATGCACTGATCACGTGGCTATCATGCACTGATCACGTGGCTCTCATGCACTGATATCATGCACTGATCACGTGGCTGATCACACACGATCACGTGACTGATCATGCACTGATCACGTGGCTATCATGCACTGATCACGTGGCTCTCATGCACTGATATCATGCACTGATCACGTGGCTGATCACACGATCACGTGACTGATCATGCACTGATCACGTGGCTGATCATGCACTGATCACGTGACTGATCATGCACTGATCACGTGACTGATCATGCACTGATCACGTGGCTATCATGCACTGATCACGTGGCTGATCATGCACTGATCACGTGACTGATCATGCACTGATCACGTGACTGATCATGCACTGATCACGTGACTGATCATGCACTGATCACGTGACTGATCATGCACTGATCACGTGGCTATCATGCACTGATCACGTGGCTGATCATGCACTGATCACGTAGCTACCATGCACTGATCACGTGACTGATCATGCACTGATCACGTAATGATCATGCACTGATCACGTGGCTGATCATGCACTGATCACGTGGCTGATCATGCACTGATCACGTGACTGATCATGCACTGATCACGTGACTGATCATGCACTGATCACGTGGCTATCATGCACTGATCACGTGGCTGATCATGCACTGATCACGTGGCTGATCATGCACTGATCACGTGACTGATCATGCACTGATCACGTGACTGATCATGCACTGATCACGTGACTGATCATGCACTGATCACGTGACTGATCATGCACTGATCACGTGGCTATCATGCACTACTCACGTGGCTGATCATGCAATGATCATGTAGCTACCATGTACTGGTCACGTGACTGATCATGCACCCATCAGGTGACTGATCATGCACTGATCACGTGCCTGATCATGCACTGATCACGTGACTGATCATGCACTGATCACATGGCTATCATGAACTGATCACGTGGCTGATCATGCACTGATCACGTGGCTGATCATGCACTGATACCGTGACTGAGCATGGACTGATCACATGACTATCATGTAGTGATCACGTGACTTAATGGCGCTGATCATGTGACTGATCATGCGCTGATCATGTTTGCTATCATACACTGATCATGTGCCTCTGGAGGCAATAAACAAAGAGCTGAGTAGGCACGAATCAAACAGTCAGCAGGCAATAATCATGGAACTCAGCTGTGAGGAATCATGCTGCTCAGCTGGCAATAATCAAGCAGCTGAGCAGGCAGGAATTACGCAGCACAGCTGGCAATTGTCAAGCAGATGACAGGCAGGAATCGTGCAGCTCAGCTGGCAATTGTCAAGCAGATGAGCAGACAGTAATCACGCAGCTCAGCAGGCCCTGATCACGTGACTGAGCATGCACTGTTCACGTGGCTGATCATACACTGATCACGTGATGATCATGCACTGATCACTTGGATATCATGCACTGATCACGTGGCTGATCATACACTGTTCACGTGTCTGACCATGCACTGATCACGTGGCTGATCATACACTGCTCACGTAACTGATCATGCACTGATCACGTGGCTATCATGCACTGATCACGTGGCTGAACATGCACTGTTCACGTGGCTGATCACACACCTGTCACGTGACATATCATGCACTGATCACGTGGCACTCATGCACTGATCACGTGGCTGATCATACTCTGCTCACGTAACTGATCATGCACACATCACGTGGCTATCATGCACTGCTCACGTGGCTCGTCATGGAATGATCACGTAGCTACCATATACTGGTCACGTGACTGATCATGCACAGATCACGTAAATGATCATGCACTGTTCACGTGACTGATCATGTACTGATCACGTGACTGATCATGCACTGATCACGTGGCTATCATGCTCTGCTCACGTGGCTGATCATGCAATGATCACGTAGCAACCATGTACTGGTCACGTGACTGATCATGCACTGATCACGTAATTGATCATGCACTGATCACGTGGCTGATCACACATGATCACGTGACTGATCATGCACTGATCACGTGGCTCTCATGCACTGATCACGTGGCTATCATGCACTGATCACGTGGATATCATGCACTGATCACGTGGCTGATCACACACGTATCACGTGACTGATCATGCACTGATCACGTGACTGATCATGCACTGATCACGTGGCTATCATGCACTGATCACGTGGCTATCATGCACTGATCACGTGGCTGATCACATATCACGTGACTGATCATGCACTGATCACGTGGCTGATCATGCACTGATCACGTGGCTATCATGCACTGATCACGTGGCTGATCATGCACTGATCACGCAGCTATCATGCACTGATCACATGACTGATCATGCACTGATCACATGACTGATCATGCACTGATCACGTGGCTTATCATGCACTGATCATGTGACTGATCATGCACTGATCATGTTTGCTATCATACACTGATCATGTGCCTCTGGAGGCAATAAACAAAGAGCTGAGTAGGCACGAATCAAACAGTCAGCAGGCAATAATCATGGAACTCAGCTGTGAGGAATCATGCTGCTCAGCTGGCAATAATCAAGCAGCTGAGCAGGCAGGAATTACGCAGCACAGCTGGCAATTGTCAAGCAGATGACAGGCAGGAATCGTGCAGCTCAGCTGGCAATTGTCAAGCAGATGAGCAGACAGTAATCACGCAGCTCAGCAGGCCCTGATCACGTGACTGAGCATGCACTGTTCACGTGGCTGATCATACACTGATCACGTGACTGATCATGCACTGATCACGTGACTGATCATGCACTGATCACGTGGCTATCATGCACTGATCACGTGGCTGATCATACACTGATCACGGGACTGATCATGCACTGATCACGGGCTATCATGCACTGATACATGACTCACATGCACTGATCACGTGGCTGATCATGCACTGATCACGTGACTGATCATGCACTGATCACGTGACTGATCATGCACTGATCACGTGGCTGATCATGCACTGATCACGTGGCTATCATGCACTGATCACGTGGCTGATCATGGCAATGATCACGTAGCTACCATGTACTGGTCACGTGACTGATCATGCACTGATCACGTAATTGATCATGCACTGATCACGTGGCTGATCATGCACTGATCACGTGGCTGATCATGCACTGATCACGTGACTGATCATGCACTGATCACGTGACTGATCATGCACTGATCACGTGGCTATCATGCACTGATCACGTGGCTGATCATACACTGATCACGTGCCTGATCATGCACTGATCACGTGGCTGATCATGCACTGATCACGTGACTGATCATGCACTGATCACGTGTCTGATCATGCACTGATCACGTGGCTATCATGCACTGCTCACGTGGCTGATCATGCATGATCACGCAGCTACCATGTACTGGTCACATGACTGATCATGCACTGATCACGTGACTGATCATGCACTGATCACGTGGCTATCATGCACTACTCACGTGGCTGATCATGCAATGATCATGTAGCTACCATGTACAGGTCACGTGAATGATCATACACCCATCAGGTGACTGATCATGCACTGATCACGTGGCTATCATGCACTGATCACGAGACTGATCATGCACTGATCACGTCTATATCATGCACTGATCACATGACTGCCCATGCACTGATCACGTGGATGATCATACACTAATCATGTGACAGATCATGCACTGATCACGTGGCTGATCATGCACTGATACCGTGACTGAGCATGGACTGATCACATGACTATCATGTAGTGATCACGTGACTTAATGGCGCTGATCATGTGACTGATCATGCGCTGATCATGTTTGCTATCATACACTGATCATGTGCCTCTGGAGGCAATAAACAAAGAGCTGAGTAGGCACGAATCAAACAGTCAGCAGGCAATAATCATGGAACTCAGCTGTGAGGAATCATGCTGCTCAGCTGGCAATAATCAAGCAGCTGAGCAGGCAGGAATTACGCAGCACAGCTGGCAATTGTCAAGCAGATGACAGGCAGGAATCGTGCAGCTCAGCTGGCAATTGTCAAGCAGATGAGCAGACAGTAATCACGCAGCTCAGCAGGCCCTGATCACGTGACTGAGCATGCACTGTTCACGTGGCTGATCATACACTGATCACGTGATTGATCATGCACTGATCACTTGGATATCATGCACTGATCACGTGGCTGATCATACACTGTTCACGTGTCTGACCATGCACTGATCACGTGGCTGATCATACACTGCTCACGTAACTGATCATGCACTGATCACGTGGCTATCATGCACTGATCACGTGGCTGATCATGCACTGATCACGTGGCTATCATGCACTGATCACGTGACTGATCATGCACTGATCACGTGACTGATCATGCACTGATCACTGGCTATCATGCACTCATCACGTGGCTATCATGCACTGATCACGTGGCTGATCATGCACTGATCACGTGACTGATCATGCACTGATCACGTCTACATCATGCACTGATCACGTGACTGATCATGCACTGATCACGGATGATCATGCACTGATCACGTGACTGATCATGCACTGATCACGTGGCTATCATGCACTGATCACGTGGCTGATCATGCAATGATCACGTAGCTACCATGTACTGGTCACGTGACTGATCATGCACTGATCACGTAATTGATCATGCACTGATCACGTGGCTGATCATGCACTGATCACGTGACTGATCATGCACTGATCACGTGACTGATCATGCACTGATCACGTGGCTATCATGCACTGATCACGTGGCTGATCATGCACTGATCACGTAGCTACCATGCACTGATCACGTGACTGATCATGCACTGATCACGTGACTGATCATGCACTGATCACGTGGCTGATCATGCACTGATCACGTGGCTGATCATGCACTGATCACGTGACTGATCATGCACTGATCACGTGACTGATCATGCACTGATCACGTGGCTATCATGCACTGATCACGTGGCTGATCATGCACTGATCACGTGCCTGATCATGCACTGATCACATGACTGATCATGCACTGATCACGTGACTGATCATGCACTGATCACGTGGCTATCATGCACTGATCACGTGGCTGATCATGCACTGATCACGCAGCTATCATGCACTGTCACGTGACTGATCATGCACTGATCACGTGACTGATCATGCACTGATCACTGGCTATCATGCACTGATCACGTGGCTGATCATGCACTGATCACGTGGCTGATCATGCACTGATCACGTGACTGATCATGCACTGATCACGTCTACATCATGCACTGATCACGTGCTGATCATGCACTGATCACGTGGATGATCATGCACTGATCATGTGACTGATCATGCACTGATCACGTGGCTATCATGCACTGATCACGTGGCTGATCATGCACTGATCACGTAGCTATCATGCACTGATCACGTGACTGATCATGCACTGATCACGTAATTGATCATGCACTGATCACGTGACTGATCATGCACTGATCACGTGGCTGATCATGCACTGATCACGTGACTGATCATGCACTGATCACGTGGCTATCATGCACTGATCACGTGGCTGATCATGCACTGATCACGTGGCTATCATGCACTGATCACGTGACTGATCATGCACTGATCACGTGACTGATCATGCACTGATCACGTGGCTGATCATGCACTGATCACGTGGCTGATCATGCACTGATCACGTGACTGATCATGCACTGATCACGTGACTGATCATGCACTGATCACGTGGCTATCATGCACTGATCACGTGGCTGATCATGCACTGATCACGTGCCTGATCATGCACTGATACATGACTGATCATGCACTGATCACGTGACTGATCATGCACTGATCACGTGGCTATCATGCACTGATCACGTGGCTGATCATGCACTGATCACGTAGCTACCATGCACTGATCACGTGACTGATCATGCACTGATCACGTGACTGATCATGCACTGATCACGTGGCTGATCATGCACTGATCACGTGACTGATCATGCACTGATCACGTGACTGATCATGCACTGATCACGTGGCTATCATGCACTGCTCACGTGGCTGATCATGCATGATCACGCAGCTACCATGTACTGGTCACATGACTGATCATGCACTGATCACGTGACTGATCATGCACTGATCACGTGGCTATCATGCACTACTCACGTGGCTGATCATGCAATGATCATGTAGCTACCATGTACAGGTCACGTGAATGATCATACACCCATCAGGTGACTGATCATGCACTGATCACGTGGCTATCATGCACTGATCACGAGACTGATCATGCACTGATCACGTCTATATCATGCACTGATCACATGACTGCCCATGCACTGATCACGTGGATGATCATACACTAATCATGTGACAGATCATGCACTGATCACGTGGCTGATCATGCACTGATACCGTGACTGAGCATGGACTGATCACATGACTATCATGTAGTGATCACGTGACTTAATGGCGCTGATCATGTGACTGATCATGCGCTGATCATGTTTGCTATCATACACTGATCATGTGCCTCTGGAGGCAATAAACAAAGAGCTGAGTAGGCACGAATCAAAAGTCAGCAGGCAATAATCATGGAACTCAGCTGTGAGGAATCATGCTGCTCAGCTGGCAATAATCAAGCAGCTGAGCAGGCAGGAATTACGCAGCACAGCTGGCAATTGTCAAGCAGATGACAGGCAGGAATCGTGCAGCTCAGCTGGCAATTGTCAAGCAGATGAGCAGACAGTAATCACGCAGCTCAGCAGGCCCTGATCACGTGACTGAGCATGCACTGTTCACGTGGCTGATCATACACTGATCACGTGATTGATCATGCACTGATCACTTGGATATCATGCACTGATCACGTGGCTGATCATACACTGTTCACGTGTCTGACCATGCACTGATCACGTGGCTGATCATACACTGCTCACGTAACTGATCATGCACTGATCACGTGGCTATCATGCACTGATCACGTGGCTAACATGCACTGTCACGTGGCTGATCACACACTGTCACGTGACATATCATGCACTGATCACGTGGCTGATCATGCACTGATCACGTGGCTGATCATGCACTGATCACGTGACTGATCATGCACTGATCACGTGACTGATCATGCACTGATCACGTGATGATCATGCACTGATCACGTGGCTGATCATGCACTGATCACGTGGCTGATCATGCACTGATCACGTGACTGATCATGCACTGATCACGTGACTGATCATGCACTGATCACGTGGCTATCATGCACTGATCACGTGGCTGATCATGCACTGATCACGTGGCTGATCATGCACTGATCACATGACTGATCATGCACTGATCACGTGACTGATCATGCACTGATCACGTGGCTATCATGCACTGATCACGTGGCTGATCATGCAATGATCATGTAGCTACCATGTACTGGTCACGTGACTGATCATACACCCATCAGGTGACTGATCATGCACTGATCACGTGCCTGATCATGCACTGATCACGTGACTGATCATGCACTGATCACATGGCTATCATGCACTGATCACCTGGCTGATCATGCACTGATCACGTGGCTGATCATGCACTGATACCGTGACTGAGCATGGACTGATCACATGACTATCATGTACTGATCACGTGACTTAATGGCGCTGATCATGTGACTGATCATGCGCTGATCATGTTTGCTATCATACACTGATCATGTGCCTCTGGAGGCAATAAACAAAGAGCTGAGTAGGCACGAATCAAACAGTCAGCAGGCAATAATCATGGAACTCAGCTGTGAGGAATCATGCTGCTCAGCTGGCAATAATCAAGCAGCTGAGCAGGCAGGAATTACGCAGCACAGCTGGCAATTGTCAAGCAGATGACAGGCAGGAATCGTGCAGCTCAGCTGGCAATTGTCAAGCAGATGAGCAGACAGTAATCACGCAGCTCAGCAGGCCCTGATCACGTGACTGAGCATGCACTGTTCACGTGGCTGATCATACACTGATCACGTGATGATCATGCACTGATCACTTGGATATCATGCACTGATCACGTGGCTGATCATACACTGATCACGTGTCTGACCATGCACTGATCACGTGGCTGATCATACACTGCTCACGTAACTGATCATGCACTGATCACGTGGCTATCATGCACTGATCACGTGGCTGATCATGCACTGCTCACGTGACTGATCATGCACACATCACGTGGCTATCATGCACTGATCACGTGGCTGTCATGCAATGATCACGTAGCTACCATATACTGGTCACGTGACTGATCATGCACTGATCACGTAAATGATCATGCACTGTTCACGTGACTGATCATGCACTGATCACGTGACTGATCATGCACTGATCACGTGGCTATCATGCACTGATCACGTGGCTGATCATGCACTGATCACGTAGCAACCATGTACTGATCACGTGACTGATCATGCACTGATCACGTAATTGATCATGCACTGATCACGTGGCTGATCATGCACTGATCACGTGACTGATCATGCACTGATCACGTGGCTGATCATGCACTGATCACGTCTATATCATGCACTGATCACGTGACTGATCATGCACTGATCACGTGGATGATCATGCACTGATCACGTGACTGATCATGCACTGATCACGTGGCTATCATGCACTGATCACGTGGCTGATCATGCAATGATCACGTAGCTACCATGTACTGGTCACGTGACTGATCATGCACTGATCACGTAATTGATCATGCACTGATCACGTGACTGATCATGCACTGATCACGTGACTGATCATGCACTGATCACGTGACTGATCATGCACTGATCACGTGGCTATCATGCACTGATCACGTGGCTGATCATGCACTGATCACGTAGCTACCATGCACTGATCACGTGACTGATCATGCACTGATCACGTGGCTGATCATGCACTGATCACGTGGCTGATCATGCACTGATCACGTGACTGATCATGCACTGATCACGTGACTGATCATGCACTGATCACGTGGCTATCATGCACTGATCACGTGGCTGATCATGCACTGATCACGTGCCTGATCATGCACTGATCACATGACTGATCATGCACTGATCACGTGACTGATCATGCACTGATCACGTGGCTATCATGCACTACTCACGTGGCTGATCATGCAATGATCATGTAGCTACCATGTACTGGTCACGTGACTGATCATACACCCATCAGGTGACTGATCATGCACTGATCACGTGGCTGATCATGCACTGATCACGTGACTGATCATGCACTGATCACGTGCTATCATGCACTGATCACGTGGCTGATCATGCACTGATCACGTGGCTGATCATGCACTGATCACGTGGCTGATCATGCACTGATACCGTGACTGAGCATGGACTGATCACATGACTATCATGTAGTGATCACGTGACTTAATGGCGCTGATCATGTGACTGATCATGCACTGATCATGTTTGCTATCATACACTGATCATGTGCCTCTGGAGGCAATAAACAAAGAGCTGAGTAGGCACGAATCAAACAGTCAGCAGGCAATAATCATGGAACTCAGCTGTGAGGAATCATGCTGCTCAGCTGGCAATAATCAAGCAGCTGAGCAGGCAGGAATTACGCAGCACAGCTGGCAATTGTCAAGCAGATGACAGGCAGGAATCGTGCAGCTCAGCTGGCAATTGTCAAGCAGATGAGCAGACAGTAATCACGCAGCTCAGCAGGCCCTGATCACGTGACTGAGCATGCACTGTTCACGTGAATCATGCTGATCACTGGCAATGATCATGCACTGATCAGGCAGGAATCACACAGCACAGCTGGCAATTGTCAAGCAGATGACAGGCAGGATCGTGCAGCTCAGCTGGCAATTGTCAAGCAGACGATCAGACACTGATCACGTGGCTCATCATGCACTGATCACGTGACTGATCATGCACTGTTCACGTGGCTGATCATACACTGATCACGTGACTGATCATGCACTGATCACGTGGATATCATGCACTGATCACGTGGCTGATCATACACTGATCACGTGTCTGATCATGCACTGATCACGTGGCTGATCATGCACTGCTCACGTAACTGATCATGCACTGATCACGTGGCTATCATGCACTGATCACGTGGCTGATCATGCACTGATCACGTGGCTGATCATGCACTGTCACGTGACTATCATGCACTGATCACGTGGCACTCATGCACTGATCACGTGGCTGATCATGCACTGATCACGTGACTGATCATGCACTGATCACGTGGCTATCATGCACTGATCACGTGGCTGATCATGCAATGATCATGTAGCTATCATGCACTGATCACGTGACTGATCATGCACTGATCACGTGGCTGATCATGCACTGATCACGTGACTGATCATGCACTGATCACGTGACTGATCATGCACTGATCACGTGGCTGATCATGCACTGATCACGTGGCTGATCATGCACTGATCACGTGGCTGATCACACTGATCACGTGACTGATCATGCACTGATCACGTGACTGATCATGCACTGATCACGTGGCTGATCATGCACTGATCACGTGGCTATCATGCACTGATCACGTGGCTGATCATGCACTGATCACGTAGGAACCATGCACTGTCACGTGACTGATCATGCACTGATCACGTGACTGATCATGCACTGATCACGTGGCTGATCATGCACTGATCACGTGGCTGATCATGCACTGATCACGTGACTGATCATGCACTGATCACGTGACTATCATGCACTGATCACGTGGCTATCATGCACTGATCACGTGGCTATCATGCACTGATCACGTGGCTGATCATGCACTGATCACGTGACTGATCATGCACTGATCACGTGGCTATCATGCACTGATCACGTGGCTATCATGCACTGATATCATGCACTGATCACGTGGCTGATCATGCACTATCACGTGACTGATCATGCACTGATCACGTGGCTGATCATGCACTGATCACGTGACTGATCATGCACTGATCACGTGACTGATCATGCACTGATCACGTGGCTGATCATGCACTGATCACGTGACTGATCATGCACTGATCACGTGACTGATCATGCACTGATCACGTGACTGATCATGCACTGATCACGTAACTGATCATGCACTGATCACGTGGCTGATCATGCACTGATCACGTGACTGATCATGCACTGATCACGTGACTGATCATGCACTGATCACGTGGCTATCATGCACTGATCACGTGGCTGATCATGCACTGATCACGTGACTGATCATGCACTGATCACTGGCTATCATGCACTGATCACGTGGCTATCATGCACTGATCACGTGGCTGATCATGCACTGATCACGTGACTGATCATGCACTGATCACGTCTATATCATGCACTGATCACATGACTGATCATGCACTGATCACGTGGCTGATCATACACTGATCACGTGACTGATCATGCACTGATCACGTGGCTATCATGCACTGATCACGTGGCTGATCATGCAATGATCACGTAGCTACCATGCACTGATCACGTGACTGATCATGCACTGATCACGTAATTGATCATGCACTGATCACGTGACTGATCATGCACTGATCACGTGACTGATCATGCACTGATCACGTGACTGATCATGCACTGATCACGTGGCTATCATGCACTGATCACGTGGCTGATCATGCACTGATCACGTGGCTACCATGCACTGATCACGTGACTGATCATGCACTGATCACGTGGCTGATCATGCACTGATCACGTGGCTGATCATGCACTGATCACGTGACTGATCATGCACTGATCACGTGACTGATCATGCACTGATCACGTGGCTATCATGCACTGATCACGTGGCTGATCATGCACTGATCACGTGCCTGATCATGCACTGATCACATGACTGATCATGCACTGATCACGTGACTGATCATGCACTGATCACGTGGCTATCATGCACTACTCACGTGGCTGATCATGCAATGATCATGTAGCTACCATGTACTGGTCACGTGACTGATCATACACCCATCAGGTGACTGATCATGCACTGATCACGTGCCTGATCATGCACTGATCACGTGACTGATCATGCACTGATCACATAGCTATCATGAACTGATCACCTGGCTGATCATGCACTGATCACGTGGCTGATCATGCACTGATACCGTGACTGAGCATGGACTGATCACATGACTATCATGTAGTGATCACGTGACTTAATGGCGCTGATCATGTGACTGATCATGCGCTGATCATGTTTGCTATCATACACTGATCATGTGCCTCTGGAGGCAATAAACAAAGAGCTGAGTAGGCACGAATCAAACAGTCAGCAGGCAATAATCATGGAACTCAGCTGTGAGGAATCATGCTGCTCAGCTGGCAATAATCAAGCAGCTGAGCAGGCAGGAATTACGCAGCACAGCTGGCAATTGTCAAGCAGATGACAGGCAGGAATCGTGCAGCTCAGCTGGCAATTGTCAAGCAGATGAGCAGACAGTAATCACGCAGCTCAGCAGGCCCTGATCACGTGACTGAGCATGCACTGTTCACGTGGCTGATCATACACTGATCACGTGATGATCATGCACTGATCACTTGGATATCATGCACTGATCACGTGGCTGATCATACACTGTTCACGTGTCTGACCATGCACTGATCACGTGGCTGATCATACACTGCTCACGTAACTGATCATGCACTGATCACGTGGCTATCATGCACTGATCACGTGGCTGAACATGCACTGTTCACGTGGCTGATCACACACCTGTCACGTGACATATCATGCACTGATCACGTGGCACTCATGCACTGATCACGTGGCTGATCATACTCTGCTCACGTAACTGATCATGCACACATCACGTGGCTATCATGCACTGCTCACGTGGTTCGTCATGGAATGATCACGAAGCTACCATATACTGGTCACGTGACTGATCATGCACAGATCACGTAAATGATCATGCACTGTTCACGTGACTGATCATGTACTGATCACGTGACTGATCATGCACTGATCACGTGGCTATCATGCTCTGCTCACGTGGCTGATCATGCAATGATCACGTAGCAACCATGTACTGGTCACGTGACTGATCATGCACTGATCACGTAATTGATCCTGCACTGATCACGTGGCTCATCATGCACTGATCCGTGGCTGATCACACTGTATCACGTGACTGATCATGCACTGATCACGTGACTAATCATGCACTGATCACGTGGCTATCATGCACTGATCACGTGGATATCATGCACTGATCACGTGGCTGATCACACACGTATCACGTGACTGATCATGCACTGATCACGTGGCTATCATGCACTGATCACGTGGCTGATCATGCACTGATCACGTGGCTATCATGCACTGATCACGTGGCTGATCATGCACTGATCACGTAGCTATCATGCACTGATCACGTGACTGATCATGCACTGATCACGTGGCTGATCATGCACTGATCACGTGACTGATCATGCACTGATCACGTGGCTGATCATGCACTGATCACGCAGCTACCATGCACTGGTCACATGACTGATCATGCACTGATCACGTGATTGATCATGCACTGATCACGTGGCTTATCATGCACTGATCATGTGACTGATCATGTGCTGATCATGTTTCGTGTCATACACTGATCATGTGCCTCTGGAGGCAATGAACAAAGAGCTGAGTAGGCAGGAATCAGTCAGGCAATAATCATGGAACTCAGCTGTGAGAAATCATGCTGCTCAGCTGGCAATAATCAAGCAGCTGAGCAGGCAGGAATTATGCAGCACAGCTGGCAATTGTCAAGCAGATGACAGGCAGGAATCGTGCAGCTCAGCTGGCAATTGTCAAGCAGATGAGCAGACAGTAATCACGCAGCTCAGCAGGCCCTGATCACGTGACTGAGCATGCACTGTTCACGTGGCTGATCACACACTGATCACGTGACTGATCATGCACTGATCACGTGGCTATCATGCACTGATCACGTGACTGATCATGCACTGATCACGTAACTGTCATGCACTGATCACGTGGCTATCATGCACTGATCACGTGGCTGATCATGCACTGATCACGTGACTGATCATGCACTGATCACGTGGCTGATCATGCACTGATCACGTGGCTATCATGCACTGATCACGTGGCTGATCATGCACTGATCACGTGGCTACCATGTACTGATCACGTGACTGATCATGCACTGATCACGTAATTGATCATGCACTGATCACGTGGCTGATCATGCACTGATCACGTGGCTGATCATGCACTGATCACGTGACTGATCATGCACTGATCACGTGGCTGATCATGCACTGATCACGTGACTGATCATGCACTGATCACGTGTCTGATCATGCACTGATCACGTGGCTATCATGCACTGCTCACGTGGCTGATCATGCATGATCACGCAGCTACCATGTACTGGTCACATGACTGATCATGCACTGATCACGTGACTGATCATGCACTGATCACGTGGCTATCATGCACTACTCACGTGGCTGATCATGCAATGATCATGTAGCTACCATGTACAGGTCACGTGAATGATCATACACCCATCAGGTGACTGATCATGCACTGATCACGTGGCTATCATGCACTGATCACGAGACTGATCATGCACTGATCACGTCTATATCATGCACTGATCACATGACTGCCCATGCACTGATCACGTGGATGATCATACACTAATCATGTGACAGATCATGCACTGATCACGTGGCTGATCATGCACTGATACCGTGACTGAGCATGGACTGATCACATGACTATCATGTAGTGATCACGTGACTTAATGGCGCTGATCATGTGACTGATCATGCGCTGATCATGTTTGCTATCATACACTGATCATGTGCCTCTGGAGGCAATAAACAAAGAGCTGAGTAGGCACGAATCAAACAGTCAGCAGGCAATAATCATGGAACTCAGCTGTGAGGAATCATGCTGCTCAGCTGGCAATAATCAAGCAGCTGAGCAGGCAGGAATTACGCAGCACAGCTGGCAATTGTCAAGCAGATGACAGGCAGGAATCGTGCAGCTCAGCTGGCAATTGTCAAGCAGATGAGCAGACAGTAATCACGCAGCTCAGCAGGCCCTGATCACGTGACTGAGCATGCACTGTTCACGTGGCTGATCATACACTGATCACGTGATTGATCATGCACTGATCACTTGGATATCATGCACTGATCACGTGGCTGATCATACACTGTTCACGTGTCTGACCATGCACTGATCACGTGGCTGATCATACACTGCTCACGTAACTGATCATGCACTGATCACGTGGCTATCATGCACTGATCACGTGGCTGAACATGCACTGTTCACGTGGCTGATCACACACCTGTCACGTGACATATCATGCACTGATCACGTGGCACTCATGCACTGATCACGTGGCTGATCATACTCTGCTCACGTAACTCATCATGCACACATCACGTGGCTATCATGCACTGCTCACGTGGCTCGTCATGGAATGATCACGTAGCTACCATATACTGGTCACGTGACTGATCATGCACAGATCACGTAAATGATCATGCACTGTTCACGTGACTGATCATGTACTGATCACGTGACTGATCATGCACTGATCACGTGGCTATCATGCTCTGCTCACGTGGCTGATCATGCAACGATCACGTAGCAACCATGTACTGGTCACGTGACTGATCATGCACTGATCACGTAATTGATCCTGCACTGATCACGTGGCTCATCATGCACTGATCACGTGGCTGATCACACACGTATCACGTGACTGATCATGCACTGATCACGTGACTATCATGCACTGATCACGTGGCTATCATGCACTGATCACGTGGATATCATGCACTGATCACGTGGCTGATCACACACGTATCACGTGACTGATCATGCACTGATCACGTGGCTATCATGCACTGATCACGTGGCTATCATGCACTGATATCATGCACTGATCACGTGGCTGATCATGCACTATCACGTGACTGATCATGCACTGATCACGTGGCTGATCATGCACTGATCACGTGACTGATCATGCACTGATCACGTGACTGATCATGCACTGATCACGTGGCTGATCATGCACTGATCACGTGACTGATCATGCACTGATCACGTGACTGATCATGCACTGATCACGTGACTGATCATGCACTGATCACGTAATTGATCATGCACTGATCACGTGGCTGATCATGCACTGATCACGTGACTGATCATGCACTGATCACGTGACTGATCATGCACTGATCAGTGGCTATCATGCACTGATCACGTGGCTGATCATGCACTGATCACGTGACTGATCATGCACTGATCACTGGCTATCATGCACTGATCACGTGGCTATCATGCACTGATCACGTGGCTGATCATGCACTGATCACGTGACTGATCATGCACTGATCACGTCTATATCATGCACTGATCACGTGACTGATCATGCACTGATCACGTGGCTGATCATGCACTGATCATGTGACTGATCATGCACTGATCACGTGGCTATCATGCACTGATCACGTGGCTATCATGCACTGATCACGTGGCTGATCATGCACTGATCACGTAGCTATCATGCACTGATCACGTGACTGATCATGCACTGATCACGTGATTGATCATGCACTGATCACGTGGCTGATCATGCACTGATCACGTGGCTGATCATGCACTGATCACGTGACTGATCATGCACTGATCACGTGGCTGATCATGCACTGATCACGTGACTGATCATGCACTGATCACGTGTCTGATCATGCACTGATCACGTGGCTATCATGCACTGATCACGTGGCTGATCATGCATGATCACGCAGCTACCATGTACTGGTCACATGACTGATCATGCACTGATCACGTGACTGATCATGCACTGATCACGTGGCTATCATGCACTACTCACGTGGCTGATCATGCAATGATCATGTAGCTACCATGTACAGGTCACGTGAATGATCATACACCCATCAGGTGACTGATCATGCACTGATCACGTGGCTATCATGCACTGATCACGTGACTGATCATGCACTGATCACGTCTATATCATGCACTGATCACATGACTGCCCATGCACTGATCACGTGGATGATCATACACTAATCATGTGACAGATCATGCACTGATCACGTGGCTGATCATGCACTGATACCGTGACTGAGCATGGACTGATCACATGACTATCATGTAGTGATCACGTGACTTAATGGCGCTGATCATGTGACTGATCATGCGCTGATCATGTTTGCTATCATACACTGATCATGTGCCTCTGGAGGCAATAAACAAAGAGCTGAGTAGGCACGAATCAAAAGTCAGCAGGCAATAATCATGGAACTCAGCTGTGAGGAATCATGCTGCTCAGCTGGCAATAATCAAGCAGCTGAGCAGGCAGGAATTACGCAGCACAGCTGGCAATTGTCAAGCAGATGACAGGCAGGAATCGTGCAGCTCAGCTGGCAATTGTCAAGCAGATGAGCAGACAGTAATCACGCAGCTCAGCAGGCCCTGATCACGTGACTGAGCATGCACTGTTCACGTGGCTGATCATACACTGATCACGTGATTGATCATGCACTGATCACTTGGATATCATGCACTGATCACGTGGCTGATCATACACTGTTCACGTGTCTGACCATGCACTGATCACGTGGCTGATCATACACTGCTCACGTACTGATCATGCACTGATCACGTGGCTATCATGCACTGATCACGTGGCTGAACATGCACTGTTCACGTGGCTGATCACACACCTGTCACGTGACATATCATGCACTGATCACGTGGCACTCATGCACTGATCACGTGGCTGATCATACTCTGCTCACGTAACTGATCATGCACACATCACGTGGCTATCATGCACTGCTCACGTGGCTCGTCATGGAATGATCACGTAGCTACCATATACTGGTCACGTGACTGATCATGCACTGATCACGTAAATGATCATGCACTGTTCACGTGACTGATCATGTACTGATCACGTGACTGATCATGCACTGATCACGTGGCTATCATGCACTGCTCACGTGGCTGATCATGCAACGATCACGTAGCAACCATGTACTGGTCACGTGACTGATCATGCACTGATCACGTAATTGATCATGCACTGATCACGTGGCTCATCATGCACTGATCACGTGGCTGATCACACACGTATCACGTGACTGATCATGCACTGATCACGTGACTATCATGCACTGATCACGTGGCTATCATGCACTGATCACGTGGATATCATGCACTGATCACGTGGCTGATCACACACTATCACGTGACTGATCATGCACTGATCACGTGGCTATCATGCACTGATCACGTGGCTATCATGCACTGATATCATGCACTGATCACGTGGCTGATCACACACGATCACGTGACTGATCATGCACTGATCACGTGGCTGATCATGCACTGATCACGTGACTGATCATGCACTGATCACGTGACTGATCATGCACTGATCACGTGGCTGATCATGCACTGATCACGTGACTGATCATGCACTGATCACGTGACTGATCATGCACTGATCACGTGACTGATCATGCACTGATCACGTAATTGATCATGCACTGATCACGTGGCTGATCATGCACTGATCACGTGACTGATCATGCACTGATCACGTGACTGATCATGCACTGATCAGTGGCTATCATGCACTGATCACGTGGCTGATCATGCACTGATCACGTGACTGATCATGCACTGATCACTGGCTATCATGCACTGATCACGTGGCTATCATGCACTGATCACGTGGCTGATCATGCACTGATCACGTGACTGATCATGCACTGATCACGTCTATATCATGCACTGATCACATGACTGATCATGCACTGATCACGTGGCTGATCATACACTGATCACGTGACTGATCATGCACTGATCACGTGGCTATCATGCACTGATCACGTGGCTGATCATGCACTGATCACGTAGCTACCATGCACTGATCACGTGACTGATCATGCACTGATCACGTAATTGATCATGCACTGATCAGTTGACTGATCATGCACTGATCACGTGACTGATCATGCACTGATCACGTGACTGATCATGCACTGATCACGTGGCTATCATGCACTGATCACGTGGCTGATCATGCACTGATCACGTGACTACCATGCACTGATCACGTGACTGATCATGCACTGATCACGTGGCTGATCATGCACTGATCACGTGGCTGATCATGCACTGATCACGTGACTGATCATGCACTGATCACGTGACTGATCATGCACTGATCACGTGGCTATCATGCACTGATCACGTGGCTGATCATGCACTGATCACGTGCCTGATCATGCACTGATCACATGGCTGATCATGCACTGATCACGTGACTGATCATGCACTGATCACGTGGCTATCATGCACTACTCACGTGGCTGATCATGCAATGATCATGTAGCTACCATGTACTGGTCACGTGACTGATCATACACCCATCAGGTGACTGATCATGCACTGATCACGTGCCTGATCATGCACTGATCACGTGACTGATCATGCACTGATCACATGGCTATCATGAACTGATCACGTGGCTGATCATGCACTGATCACGTGGCTGATCATGCACTGATACCGTGACTGAGCATGGACTGATCACATGACTATCATGTAGTGATCACGTGACTTAATGGCGCTGATCATGTGACTGATCATGCGCTGATCATGTTTGCTATCATACACTGATCATGTGCCTCTGGAGGCAATAAACAAAGAGCTGAGTAGGCACGAATCAAACAGTCAGCAGGCAATAATCATGGAACTCAGCTGTGAGGAATCATGCTGCTCAGCTGGCAATAATCAAGCAGCTGAGCAGGCAGGAATTACGCAGCACAGCTGGCAATTGTCAAGCAGATGACAGGCAGGAATCGTGCAGCTCAGCTGGCAATTGTCAAGCAGATGAGCAGACAGTAATCACGCAGCTCAGCAGGCCCTGATCACGTGACTGAGCATGCACTGTTCACGTGGCTGATCATACACTGATCACGTGATGATCATGCACTGATCACTTGGATATCATGCACTGATCACGTGGCTGATCATACACTGTTCACGTGTCTGACCATGCACTGATCACGTGGCTGATCATACACTGCTCACGTAACTGATCATGCACTGATCACGTGGCTATCATGCACTGATCACGTGGCTGAACATGCACTGTTCACGTGGCTGATCACACACCTGTCACGTGACATATCATGCACTGATCACGTGGCACTCATGCACTGATCACGTGGCTGATCATACTCTGATCACGTGACTGATCATGCACACATCACGTGGCTATCATGCACTGCTCACGTGGCTCGTCATGGAATGATCACGAAGCTACCATATACTGGTCACGTGACTGATCATGCACTGATCACGTAAATGATCATGCACTGTTCACGTGACTGATCATGTACTGATCACGTGACTGATCATGCACTGATCACGTGGCTATCATGCACTGCTCACGTGGCTGATCATGCAATGATCACGTAGCAACCATGTACTGGTCACGTGACTGATCATGCACTGATCACGTAATTGATCCTGCACTGATCACGTGGCTCATCATGCACTGATCACGTGGCTGATCACACTGTATCACGTGACTGATCATGCACTGATCACGTGACTAATCATGCACTGATCACGTGGCTATCATGCACTGATCACGTGGATATCATGCACTGATCACGTGGCTGATCACACACGTATCACGTGACTGATCATGCACTGATCACGTGGCTATCATGCACTGATCACGTGGCTGATCATGCACTGATCACGTGGCTATCATGCACTGATCACGTGGCTGATCATGCACTGATCACGTAGCCATGCACTGATCACGTGACTGATCATGCACTGATCACGTGGCTGATCATGCACTGATCACGTGACTGATCATGCACTGATCACGTGGCTGATCATGCACTGATCACGCAGCTACCATGCACTGGTCACATGACTGATCATGCACTGATCACGTAATTGATCATGCACTGATCACGTGGCTTATCATGCACTGATCATGTGACTGATCATGTGCTGATCATGTTTCTGTCATACACTGATCATGTGCCTCTGGAGGCAATGAACAAAGAGCTGAGTAGGCACGAATCAGTAGGCAATAATCATGGAACTCAGCTGTGAGAAATCATGCTGCTCAGCTGGCAATAATCAAGCAGATGAGCAGGCAGGAATTATGCAGCACAGCTGGCAATTGTCAAGCAGATGACAGGCAGGAATCGTGCAGCTCAGCTGGCAATTGTCAAGCAGATGAGCAGACAGTAATCACGCAGCTCAGCAGGCCCTGATCACGTGACTGAGCATGCACTGTTCACGTGGCTGATCACACACTGATCACGTGACTGATCATGCACTGATCACGTGGCTATCATGCACTGATCACGTGATTGATCATGCACTGATCACGTAATGTCATGCACTGATCACGTGGCTATCATGCACTGATCACGTGGCTGATCATGCACTGATCACGTGACTGATCATGCACTGATCACGTGGCTGATCATGCACTGATCACGTGGCTATCATGCACTGATCACGTGGCTGATCATGCACTGATCACGTAGCTACCATGTACTGATCACGTGACTGATCATGCACTGATCACGTAATTGATCATGCACTGATCACGTGGCTGATCATGCACTGATCACGTGGCTGATCATGCACTGATCACGTGACTGATCATGCACTGATCACGTGGCTGATCATGCACTGATCACGTGACTGATCATGCACTGATCACGTGTCTGATCATGCACTGATCACGTGGCTATCATGCACTGCTCACGTGGCTGATCATGCATGATCACGCAGCTACCATGTACTGGTCACATGACTGATCATGCACTGATCACGTGACTGATCATGCAGTGATCACGTGGCTATCATGCACTACTCACGTGGCTGATCATGCAATGATCATGTAGCTACCATGTACAGGTCACGTGAATGATCATACACCCATCAGGTGACTGATCATGCACTGATCACGTGGCTATCATGCACTGATCACGAGACTGATCATGCACTGATCACGTCTATATCATGCACTGATCACATGACTGCCCATGCACTGATCACGTGGATGATCATACACTAATCATGTGACAGATCATGCACTGATCACGTGGCTGATCATGCACTGATACCGTGACTGAGCATGGACTGATCACATGACTATCATGTAGTGATCACGTGACTTAATGGCGCTGATCATGTGACTGATCATGCGCTGATCATGTTTGCTATCATACACTGATCATGTGCCTCTGGAGGCAATAAACAAAGAGCTGAGTAGGCACGAATCAAAAGTCAGCAGGCAATAATCATGGAACTCAGCTGTGAGGAATCATGCTGCTCAGCTGGCAATAATCAAGCAGCTGAGCAGGCAGGAATTACGCAGCACAGCTGGCAATTGTCAAGCAGATGACAGGCAGGAATCGTGCAGCTCAGCTGGCAATTGTCAAGCAGATGAGCAGACAGTAATCACGCAGCTCAGCAGGCCCTGATCACGTGACTGAGCATGCACTGTTCACGTGGCTGATCATACACTGATCACGTGATTGATCATGCACTGATCACTTGGATATCATGCACTGATCACGTGGCTGATCATACACTGTTCACGTGTCTGACCATGCACTGATCACGTGGCTGATCATACACTGCTCACGTAACTGATCATGCACTGATCACGTGGCTATCATGCACTGATCACGTGGCTGAACATGCACTGTTCACGTGGCTGATCACACACCTGTCACGTGACATATCATGCACTGATCACGTGGCACTCATGCACTGATCACGTGGCTGATCATACTCTGCTCACGTAACTCATCATGCACACATCACGTGGCTATCATGCACTGCTCACGTGGTTCGTCATGGAATGATCACGTAGCTACCATATACTGGTCACGTGACTGATCATGCACAGATCACGTAAATGATCATGCACTGTTCACGTGACTGATCATGTACTGATCACGTGACTGATCATGCACTGATCACGTGGCTATCATGCTCTGCTCACGTGGCTGATCATGCAACGATCACGTAGCAACCATGTACTGGTCAGTGACTGATCATGCACTGATCACGTAATTGATCCTGCACTGATCACGTGGCTCATCATGCACTGATCACGTGGCTGATCACACACGTATCACGTGACTGATCATGCACTGATCACGTGACTATCATGCACTGATCACGTGGCTATCATGCACTGATCACGTGGATATCATGCACTGATCACGTGGCTGATCACACACGTATCACGTGACTGATCATGCACTGATCACGTGGCTATCATGCACTGATCACGTGGCTATCATGCACTGATATCATGCACTGATCACGTGGCTGATCACACACTATCACGTGACTGATCATGCACTGATCACGTGGCTGATCATGCACTGATCACGTGACTGATCATGCACTGATCACGTGACTGATCATGCACTGATCACGTGGCTGATCATGCACTGATCACGTGACTGATCATGCACTGATCACGTGACTGATCATGCACTGATCACGTGACTGATCATGCACTGATCACGTAATTGATCATGCACTGATCACGTGGCTGATCATGCACTGATCACGTGACTGATCATGCACTGATCACGTGACTGATCATGCACTGATCAGTGGCTATCATGCACTGATCACGTGGCTGATCATGCACTGATCACGTGACTGATCATGCACTGATCACTGGCTATCATGCACTGATCACGTGGCTATCATGCACTGATCACGTGGCTGATCATGCACTGATCACGTGACTGATCATGCACTGATCACGTCTATATCATGCACTGATCACATGACTGATCATGCACTGATCACGTGGATGATCATACACTGATCACGTGACTGATCATGCACTGATCACGTGGCTATCATGCACTGATCACGTGGCTGATCATGCACTGATCACGTAGCTATCATGCACTGATCACGTGACTGATCATGCACTGATCACGTGATTGATCATGCACTGATCACGTCTATATCATGCACTGATCACGTGACTGATCATGCACTGATCACGTGGCTGATCATGCACTGATCACGTGACTGATCATGCACTGATCACGTGGCTGATCATGCACTGATCACGTGGCTATCATGCACTGATCACGTGGCTGATCATGCACTGATCACGTAGCTACCATGTACTGATCACGTGACTGATCATGCACTGATCACGTAATTGATCATGCACTGATCACGTGGCTGATCATGCACTGATCACGTGGCTGATCATGCACTGATCACGTGACTGATCATGCACTGATCACGTGGCTGATCATGCACTGATCACGTGACTGATCATGCACTGATCACGTGTCTGATCATGCACTGATCACGTGGCTATCATGCACTGCTCACGTGGCTGATCATGCGATGATCACGCAGCTACCATGTACTGGTCACATGACTGATCATGCACTGATCACGTGACTGATCATGCAGTGATCACGTGGCTATCATGCACTACTCACGTGGCTGATCATGCAATGATCATGTAGCTACCATGTACAGGTCACGTGAATGATCATACACCCATCAGGTGACTGATCATGCACTGATCACGTGGCTATCATGCACTGATCACGAGACTGATCATGCACTGATCACGTCTATATCATGCACTGATCACATGACTGCCCATGCACTGATCACGTGGATGATCATACACTAATCATGTGACAGATCATGCACTGATCACGTGGCTGATCATGCACTGATACCGTGACTGAGCATGGACTGATCACATGACTATCATGTAGTGATCACGTGACTTAATGGCGCTGATCATGTGACTGATCATGCGCTGATCATGTTTGCTATCATACACTGATCATGTGCCTCTGGAGGCAATAAACAAAGAGCTGAGTAGGCACGAAAACAGTCAGCAGGCAATAATCATGGAACTCAGCTGTGAGGAATCATGCTGCTCAGCTGGCAATAATCAAGCAGCTGAGCAGGCAGGAATTACGCAGCACAGCTGGCAATTGTCAAGCAGATGACAGGCAGGAATCGTGCAGCTCAGCTGGCAATTGTCAAGCAGATGAGCAGACAGTAATCACGCAGCTCAGCAGGCCCTGATCACGTGACTGAGCATGCACTGTTCACGTGGCTGATCATACACTGATCACGTGATTGATCATGCACTGATCACTTGGATATCATGCACTGATCACGTGGCTGATCATACACTGTTCACGTGTCTGACCATGCACTGATCACGTGGCTGATCATACACTGCTCACGTAACTGATCATGCACTGATCACGTGGCTATCATGCACTGATCACGTGGCTGAACATGCACTGTTCACGTGGCTGATCACACACCTGTCACGTGACATATCATGCACTGATCACGTGGCACTCATGCACTGATCACGTGGCTGATCATACTCTGCTCACGTAACTCATCATGCACACATCACGTGGCTATCATGCACTGCTCACGTGGCTCGTCATGGAATGATCACGTAGCTACCATATACTGGTCACGTGACTGATCATGCACAGATCACGTAAATGATCATGCACTGTTCACGTGACTGATCATGTACTGATCACGTGACTGATCATGCACTGATCACGTGGCTATCATGCTCTGCTCACGTGGCTGATCATGCAACGATCACGTAGCAACCATGTACTGGTCACGTGACTGATCATGCACTGATCACGTAATTGATCCTGCACTGATCACGTGGCTCATCATGCACTGATCACGTGGCTGATCACACACGTATCACGTGACTGATCATGCACTGATCACGTGACTATCATGCACTGATCACGTGGCTATCATGCACTGATCACGTGGATATCATGCACTGATCACGTGGCTGATCACACACGTATCACGTGACTGATCATGCACTGATCACGTGGCTATCATGCACTGATCACGTGGCTATCATGCACTGATATCATGCACTGATCACGTGGCTGATCACACTATCACGTGACTGATCATGCACTGATCACGTGGCTGATCATGCACTGATCACGTGACTGATCATGCACTGATCACGTGACTGATCATGCACTGATCACGTGGCTGATCATGCACTGATCACGTGACTGATCATGCACTGATCACGTGACTGATCATGCACTGATCACGTGACTGATCATGCACTGATCACGTAATTGATCATGCACTGATCACGTGGCTGATCATGCACTGATCACGTGACTGATCATGCACTGATCACGTGACTGATCATGCACTGATCAGTGGCTATCATGCACTGATCACGTGGCTGATCATGCACTGATCACGTGACTGATCATGCACTGATCACTGGCTATCATGCACTGATCACGTGGCTATCATGCACTGATCACGTGGCTGATCATGCACTGATCACGTGACTGATCATGCACTGATCACGTCTATATCATGCACTGATCACATGACTGATCATGCACTGATCACGGATGATCATACACTGATCATGTGACTGATCATGCACTGATCACGTGGCTATCATGCACTGATCACGTGGCTGATCATGCAATGATCACGTAGCTACCATGTACTGATCACGTGGTGATCATGCACTGATCACGTAATTGATCATGCACTGATCAGTTGACTGATCATGCACTGATCACGTGGTGATCATGCACTGATCACGTGACTGATCATGCACTGATCACGTGGCTATCATGCACTGATCACGTGGCTGATCATGCACTGATCACGTGACTACCATGCACTGATCACGTGACTGATCATGCACTGATCACGTGGCTGATCATGCACTGATCACGTGGCTGATCATGCACTGATCACGTGACTGATCATGCACTGATCACGTGGCTATCATGCACTGATCACGTGGCTGATCATGCACTGATCACGTGCCTGATCATGCACTGATCACATGGCTGATCATGCACTGATCACGTGACTGATCATGCACTGATCACGTGGCTATCATGCACTACTCACGTGGCTGATCATGCAATGATCATGTAGCTACCATGTACTGGTCACGTGACTGATCATGCACCCATCACGTGACTGATCATGCACTGATCACGTGCCTGATCATGCACTGATCACGTGACTGATCATGCACTGATCACATGGCTATCATGAACTGATCACGTGGCTGATCATGCACTGATCACGTGGCTGATCATGCACTGATACCGTGACTGAGCATGGACTGATCACATGACTATCATGTAGTGATCACGTGACTTAATGGCGCTGATCATGTGACTGATCATGCGCTGATCATGTTTGCTATCATACACTGATCATGTGCCTCTGGAGGCAATAAACAAAGAGCTGAGTAGGCACGAATCAAACAGTCAGCAGGCAATAATCATGGAACTCAGCTGTGAGGAATCATGCTGCTCAGCTGGCAATAATCAAGCAGCTGAGCAGGCAGGAATTACGCAGCACAGCTGGCAATTGTCAAGCAGATGACAGGCAGGAATCGTGCAGCTCAGCTGGCAATTGTCAAGCAGATGAGCAGACAGTAATCACGCAGCTCATCAGGCCCTGATCACGTGACTGAGCATGCACTGTTCACGTGGCTGATCATACACTGATCACGTGACTGATCATGCACTGATCACGTGGATATCATGCACTGATCACGTGGCTGATCATACACTGTTCACGTGTCTGACCATGCACTGATCACGTGGCTGATCATGCACTGATCACGTAACTGATCATGCACTGATCACGTGGCTATCATGCACTGATCACGTGGCTAACATGCACTGTCACGTGGCTGATCACACACTGATCACGTGACTATCATGCACTGATCACGTGGCTGATCATGCACTGATCACGTGACTGATCATGCACTGATCACGTGACTGATCATGCACTGATCACGTGACTGATCATGCACTGATCACGTGACTGATCATGCACTGATCACGTGGCTATCATGCACTGCTCACGTGGCTGATCATGCAATGATCACGTAGCTACCATGCACTGGTCACGTGACTGATCATGCACTGATCACGTGATGATCATGCACTGATCACGTGGCTGATCATGCACTGATCACGTGGCTGATCATGCACTGATCACGTGACTGATCATGCACTGATCACGTGACTGATCATGCACTGATCACGTGACTGATCATGCACTGATCACGTGGCTATCATGCACTGATCACGTGGCTGATCATGCATGATCACGTGGCTATCATGCACTGATCACGTGACTGATCATGCACTGATCACGTGGCTGATCATGCACTGATCACGTGACTGATCATGCACTGATCACGTGGCTATCATGCACTGATCACGTGGCTGATCATGCACTGATCACGTGGCTGATCACACTGTCACGTGACTATCATGCACTGATCACGTGGCACTCATGCACTGATCACGTGGCTGATCATACACTGATCACGTGACTGATCATGCACTGATCACGTGGCTATCATGCACTGATCACGTGGCTGTCATGCAATGATCACGAGCTACCATATACTGGTCACGTGACTGATCATGCACTGATCACGTAATTGATCATGCACTGATCACGTGACTGATCATGCACTGATCACGTGACTGATCATGCACTGATCACGTGGCTATCATGCACTGCTCACGTGGCTGATCATGCAATGATCACGTAGCAACCATGTACTGGTCACGTGACTGATCATGCACTGATCACGTAATTGATCATGCACTGATCACGTGGCTCATCATGCACTGATCCGTGGCTGATCACACTGTATCACGTGACTGATCATGCACTGATCACGTGACTGATCATGCACTGATCACGTGGCTATCATGCACTGATCACGTGGATATCATGCACTGATCACGTGGCTGATCACACACGTATCACGTGACTGATCATGCACTGATCACGTGGCTATCATGCACTGCTCACGTGGCTGATCATGCACTGATCACGTGGCTATCATGCACTGATCACGTGGCTGATCATGCACTGATCACGTAGCTATCATGCACTGATCACGTGACTGATCATGCACTGATCACGTGGCTGATCATGCACTGATCACGTGACTGATCATGCACTGATCACGTGGCTGATCATGCACTGATCACGCAGCTACCATGCACTGATCACATGACTGATCATGCACTGATCACGTGACTGATCATGCACTGATCACGTGGCTTATCATGCACTGATCATGTGACTGATCATGTGCTGATCATGTTTGTGTCATACACTGATCATGTGCCTCTGGAGGCAATGAACAAAGAGCTGAGTAGGCACGAATCAGTCAGGCAATAATCATGGAACTCAGCTCTGAGAAATCATGCTGCTCAGCTGGCAATAATCAAGCAGCTGAGCAGGCAGGAATTATGCAGCACAGCTGGCAATTGTCAAGCAGATGACAGGCAGGAATCGTGCAGCTCAGCTGGCAATTGTCAAGCAGATGAGCAGACAGTAATCACGCAGCTCAGCAGGCCCTGATCACGTGACTGAGCATGCACTGTTCACGTGGCTGATCATACACTGATCACGTGACTGATCATGCACTGATCACGTGGCTATCATGCACTGATCACGTGATTGATCATGCACTGATCACGTAATTGTCATGCACTGATCACGTGGCTATCATGCACTGATCACGTGGCTGATCATGCACTGATCACGTGACTGATCATGCACTGATCACGTGGCTGATCATGCACTGATCACGTGGCTATCATGCACTGATCACGTGGCTGATCATGCACTGATCACGTGGCTACCATGCACTGATCACGTGACTGATCATGCACTGATCACGTAACTGATCATGCACTGATCACGTGGCTGATCATGCACTGATCACGTGGCTGATCATACACTGATCACGTGACTGATCATGCACTGATCACGTGGCTGATCATGCACTGATCACGTGACTGATCATGCACTGATCACGTGTCTGATCATGCACTGATCACGTGGCTATCATGCACTGCTCACGTGGCTGATCATGCATGATCACGCAGCTACCATGTACTGGTCACATGACTGATCATGCACTGATCACGTGACTGATCATGCAGTGATCACGTGGCTATCATGCACTACTCACGTGGCTGATCATGCAATGATCATGTAGCTACCATGTACAGGTCACGTGAATGATCATACACCCATCAGGTGACTGATCATGCACTGATCACGTGGCTATCATGCACTGATCACGAGACTGATCATGCACTGATCACGTCTATATCATGCACTGATCACATGACTGCCCATGCACTGATCACGTGGATGATCATACACTAATCATGTGACAGATCATGCACTGATCACGTGGCTGATCATGCACTGATACCGTGACTGAGCATGGACTGATCACATGACTATCATGTAGTGATCACGTGACTTAATGGCGCTGATCATGTGACTGATCATGCGCTGATCATGTTTGCTATCATACACTGATCATGTGCCTCTGGAGGCAATAAACAAAGAGCTGAGTAGGCACGAATCATAAGTCAGCAGGCAATAATCATGGAACTCAGCTGTGAGGAATCATGCTGCTCAGCTGGCAATAATCAAGCAGCTGAGCAGGCAGGAATTACGCAGCACAGCTGGCAATTGTCAAGCAGATGACAGGCAGGAATCGTGCAGCTCAGCTGGCAATTGTCAAGCAGATGAGCAGACAGTAATCACGCAGCTCAGCAGGCCCTGATCACGTGACTGAGCATGCACTGTTCACGTGGCTGATCATACACTGATCACGTGATTGATCATGCACTGATCACTTGGATATCATGCACTGATCACGTGGCTGATCATACACTGTTCACGTGTCTGACCATGCACTGATCACGTGGCTGATCATACACTGCTCACGTACTGATCATGCACTGATCACGTGGCTATCATGCACTGATCACGTGGCTGAACATGCACTGTTCACGTGGCTGATCACACACCTGTCACGTGACATATCATGCACTGATCACGTGGCACTCATGCACTGATCACGTGGCTGATCATACTCTGCTCACGTAACTCATCATGCACACATCACGTGGCTATCATGCACTGCTCACGTGGCTCGTCATGGAATGATCACGTAGCTACCATATACTGGTCACGTGACTGATCATGCACTGATCACGTAAATGATCATGCACTGTTCACGTGACTGATCATGTACTGATCACGTGACTGATCATGCACTGATCACGTGGCTATCATGCTCTGCTCACGTGGCTGATCATGCAACGATCACGTAGCAACCATGTACTGGTCACGTGACTGATCATGCACTGATCACGTAACTGATCCTGCACTGATCACGTGGCTCATCATGCACTGATCACGTGGCTGATCACACACGTATCACGTGACTGATCATGCACTGATCACGTGACTATCATGCACTGATCACGTGGCTATCATGCACTGATCACGTGGATATCATGCACTGATCACGTGGCTGATCACACACGTATCACGTGACTGATCATGCACTGATCACGTGGCTATCATGCACTGATCACGTGGCTATCATGCACTGATATCATGCACTGATCACGTGGCTGAACACACACGTATCACGTGACTGATCATGCACTGATCACGTGGCTGATCATGCACTGATCACGTGACTGATCATGCACTGATCACGTGACTGATCATGCACTGATCACGTGGCTGATCATGCACTGATCACGTGACTGATCATGCACTGATCACGTGACTGATCATGCACTGATCACGTGACTGATCATGCACTGATCACGTGATTGATCATGCACTGATCACGTGGCTGATCATGCACTGATCACGTGACTGATCATGCACTGATCACGTGACTGATCATGCACTGATCAGTGGCTATCATGCACTGATCACGTGGCTGATCATGCACTGATCACGTGACTGATCATGCACTGATCACTGGCTATCATGCACTGATCACGTGGCTATCATGCACTGATCACGTGGCTGATCATACACTGATCACGTGACTGATCATGCACTGATCACGTCTATATCATGCACTGATCACATGACTGCCCATGCACTGATCACGTGGCTGATCATGCACTGATCACGTGACTGATCATGCACTGATCACGTGGCTATCATGCACTGATCACGTGGCTATCATGCACTGATCACGTGGCTGATCATGCACTGATCACGTAGCTATCATGTACTGATCACGTGACTGATCATGCACTGATCACGTGACTGATCATGCACTGATCACGTGGCTGATCATGCACTGATCACGTGGCTGATCATGCACTGATCACGTGGCTGATCATGCACTGATCACGTGGCTGATCATGCACTGATCACGTAACTGATCATGCACTGATCACGTGTCTGATCATGCACTGATCACGTGGCTATCATGCACTGATCACGTGGCTGATCATGCATGATCACGCAGCTACCATGTACTGGTCACATGACTGATCATGCACTGATCACGTGACTGATCATGCACTGATCACGTGGCTATCATGCACTACTCACGTGGCTGATCATGCAATGATCATGTAGCTACCATGTACAGGTCACGTGACTGATCATACACCCATCAGGTGACTGATCATGCACTGATCACGTGGCTATCATGCACTGATCACGTGACTGATCATGCACTGATCACGTCTATATCATGCACTGATCACATGACTGCCCATGCACTGATCACGTGGATGATCATACACTAATCATGTGGCTGATCATGCACTGATCACGTGGCTGATCATGCACTGATACCGTGACTGAGCATGGACTGATCACATGACTATCATGTAGTGATCACGTGACTTAATGGCGCTGATCATGTGACTGATCATGCGCTGATCATGTTTGCTATCATACACTGATCATGTGCCTCTGGAGGCAATAAACAAAGAGCTGAGTAGGCACGAATCAAAAGTCAGCAGGCAATAATCATGGAACTCAGCTGTGAGGAATCATGCTGCTCAGCTGGCAATAATCAAGCAGCTGAGCAGGCAGGAATTACGCAGCACAGCTGGCAATTGTCAAGCAGATGACAGGCAGGAATCGTGCAGCTCAGCTGGCAATTGTCAAGCAGATGAGCAGACAGTAATCACGCAGCTCAGCAGGCCCTGATCACGTGACTGAGCATGCACTGTTCACGTGGCTGATCATACACTGATCACGTGATTGATCATGCACTGATCACTTGGATATCATGCACTGATCACGTGGCTGATCATACACTGTTCACGTGTCTGACCATGCACTGATCACGTGGCTGATCATACACTGCTCACGTACTGATCATGCACTGATCACGTGGCTATCATGCACTGATCACGTGGCTGAACATGCACTGTTCACGTGGCTGATCACACACCTGTCACGTGACATATCATGCACTGATCACGTGGCACTCATGCACTGATCACGTGGCTGATCATACTCTGCTCACGTAACTCATCATGCACACATCACGTGGCTATCATGCACTGCTCACGTGGTTCGTCATGGAATGATCACGTAGCTACCATATACTGGTCACGTGACTGATCATGCACAGATCACGTAAATGATCATGCACTGTTCACGTGACTGATCATGTACTGATCACGTGACTGATCATGCACTGATCACGTGGCTATCATGCTCTGCTCACGTGGCTGATCATGCAATGATCACGTAGCAACCATGTACTGGTCACGTGACTGATCATGCACTGATCACGTAATTGATCATGCACTGATCACGTGGCTCATCATGCACTGATCACGTGGCTGATCACACACGTATCACGTGACTGATCATGCACTGATCACGTGACTATCATGCACTGATCACGTGGCTATCATGCACTGATCACGTGGATATCATGCACTGATCACGTGGCTGATCACACACGTATCACGTGACTGATCATGCACTGATCACGTGGCTATCATGCACTGATCACGTGGCTATCATGCACTGATATCATGCACTGATCACGTGGCTGATCATGCACTATCACGTGACTGATCATGCACTGATCACGTGGCTGATCATGCACTGATCACGTGACTGATCATGCACTGATCACGTGACTGATCATGCACTGATCACGTGGCTGATCATGCACTGATCACGTGACTGATCATGCACTGATCACGTGGCTGATCATGCACTGATCACGTGACTGATCATGCACTGATCACGTAACTGATCATGCACTGATCACGTGGCTGATCATGCACTGATCACGTGACTGATCATGCACTGATCACGTGACTGATCATGCACTGATCAGTGGCTATCATGCACTGATCACGTGGCTGATCATGCACTGATCACGTGACTGATCATGCACTGATCACTGGCTATCATGCACTGATCACGTGGCTATCATGCACTGATCACGTGGCTGATCATACACTGATCACGTGACTGATCATGCACTGATCACGTCTATATCATGCACTGATCACATGACTGATCATGCACTGATCACGCGAATGATCATGCACTGATCACGTGACTGATCATGCACTGATCACGTGGCTATCATGCACTGATCACGTGGCTGATCATGCACTGATCACGTGGCTACCATGTACTGGTCACGTGACTGATCATGCACTGATCACGTAACTGATCATGCACTGATCAGTTGACTGATCATGCACTGATCACGTGACTGATCATGCACTGATCACGTGACTGATCATGCACTGATCACGTGGCTATCATGCACTGATCACGTGGCTGATCATGCACTGATCACGTGGCTACCATATACTGATCACGTGACTGATCATGCACTGATCACGTGGCTGATCATGCACTGATCACGTGGCTGATCATGCACTGATCACGTGACTGATCATGCACTGATCACGTGGCTATCATGCACTGATCACGTGGCTGATCATGCACTGATCACGTGCCTGATCATGCACTGATCACATGACTGATCATGCACTGATCACGTGACTGATCATGCACTGATCACGTGGCTATCATGCACTACTCACGTGGCTGATCATGCAATGATCATGTAGCTACCATGTACCGGTCACGTGACTGATCATACACCCATCAGGTGACTGATCATGCACTGATCACGTGCCTGATCATGCACTGATCACGTGACAAATCATGCACTGATCACATAGCTATCATGCACTGATCACGTGGCTGATCATGCACTGATCACGTGGCTGATCATGCACTGATACCGTGACTGAGCATGGACTGATCACATGACTATCATGTAGTGATCACGTGACTTAATGGCGCTGATCATGTGACTGATCATGCGCTGATCATGTTTGCTATCATACACTGATCTTGTGCCTCTGGAGGCAATAAACAAAGAGCTGAGTAGGCACGAATCAAACAGTCAGCAGGCAATAATCATGGAACTCAGCTGTGAGGAATCATGCTGCTCAGCTGGCAATAATCAAGCAGCTGAGCAGGCAGGAATTACGCAGCACAGCTGGCAATTGTCAAGCAGATGACAGGCAGGAATCGTGCAGCTCAGCTGGCAATTGTCAAGCAGATGAGCAGACAGTAATCACGCAGCTCATCAGGCCCTGATCACGTGACTGAGCATGCACTGTTCACGTGGCTGATCATACACTGATCACGTGATTGATCATGCACTGATCACGTGGATATCATGCACTGATCACGTGGCTGATCATACACTGATCACGTGTCTGATCATGCACTGATCACGTGGCTGATCATACACTGCTCACGTAACTGATCATGCACTGATCACGTGGCTATCATGCACTGATCACGTGGCTAACATGCACTGTCACGTGGCTGATCACACACTGATCACGTGACTATCATGCACTGATCACGTGGCTGATCATGCACTGATCACGTGGCTGATCATGCACTGATCACGTAACTGATCATGCACTGATCACGTGACTGATCATGCACTGATCACGTGACTGATCATGCACTGATCACGTGGCTATCATGCACTGATCACGTGGCTGATCATGCACTGATCACGTAGCTACCATGCACTGATCACGTGACTGATCATGCACTGATCACGTAATGATCATGCACTGATCACGTGGCTGATCATGCACTGATCACGTGGCTGATCATGCACTGATCACGTGACTGATCATGCACTGATCACGTGACTGATCATGCACTGATCACGTGACTGATCATGCACTGATCACGTGGCTATCATGCACTACTCACGTGGCTGATCATGCAATGATCATGTAGCTACCATGTACTGGTCACGTGACTGATCATACACCCATCAGGTGACTGATCATGCACTGATCACGTGCCTGATCATGCACTGATCACGTGACTGATCATGCACTGATCACGTAGCTATCATGCACTGATCACGTGGCTGATCATGCACTGATCACGTGGCTGATCATGCACTGATACCGTGACTGTGCATGGACTGATCACATGACTATCATGTAGTGATCACGTGACTTAATGGCGCTGATCATGTGACTGATCATGCGCTGATCATGTTTGCTATCATACACTGATCATGTGCCTCTGGAGGCAATAAACAAAGAGCTGAGTAGGCACGAATCAAACAGTCAGCAGGCAATAATCATGGAACTCAGCTGTGAGGAATCATGCTGCTCAGCTGGCAATAATCAAGCAGCTGAGCAGGCAGGAATTACGCAGCACAGCTGGCAATTGTCAAGCAGATGACAGGCAGGAATCGTGCAGCTCAGCTGGCAATTGTCAAGCAGATGAGCAGACAGTAATCACGCAGCTCAGCAGGCCCTGATCACGTGACTGAGCATGCACTGTTCACGTGGCTGATCATACACTGATCACGTAATGATCATGCACTGATCACGTGGCTATCATGCACTGATCACGTGGCTGATCATACACTGTTCACGTGTCTGACCATGCACTGATCACGTGGCTGATCATGCACTGCTCACGTAACTGATCATGCACTGATCACGTGGCTATCATGCACTGATCACGTGGCTGGACATGCACTGTTCACGTGGCTGATCACACACCTGTCACGTGACATATCATGCACTGATCACGTGGCACTCATGCACTGATCACGTGGCTGATCATACTCTGCTCACGTAACTGATCATGCACACATCACGTGTCTATCATGCACTGCTCACGTGGCTCGTCATGGAATGATCACGTAGCTACCATATACTGGTCACGTGACTGATCATGCACAGATCACGTAAATGATCATGCACTGTTCACGTGACTGATCATGTACTGATCACGTGACTGATCATGCACTGATCACGTGGCTATCATGCACTGCTCACGTGGCTGATCATGCAATGATCACGTAGCAACCATGCACTGGTCACGTGACTGATCATGCACTGATCACGTAATTGATCATGCACTGATCACGTGGCTCATCATGCACTGATCACGTGGCTGATCACACTGTATCACGTGACTGATCATGCACTGATCACGTGACTATCATGCACTGATCACGTGGCTATCATGCACTGATCACGTGGATATCATGCACTGATCACGTGGCTGATCACACACGTATCACGTGACTGATCATGCACTGATCACGTGACTATCATGCACTGATCACGTGGCTATCATGCACTGATCACGTGGCTATCATGCACTGATCACGTGGCTGATCATGCACTGATCACGTAGCTACCATGCACTGATCACGTGACTGATCATGCACTGATCACGTGGCTGATCATGCACTGATCACGTGACTGATCATGCACTGATCACGTGGCTGATCATGCACTGATCACGCAGCTACCATGCACTGATCACATGACTGATCATGCACTGATCACGTAATTGATCATGCACTGATCACGTGGCTTATCATGCACTGATCATGTGACTGATCATGTGCTGATCATGTTTCTGTCATACACTGATCATGTGCCTCTGGAGGCAATGAACAAAGAGCTGAGTAGGCAGGAATCAGTCAGCAGGCAATAATCATGGAACTCAGCTGTGAGAAATCATGCTGCTCAGCTGGCAATGATCAAGCAGATGAGCAGGCAGGAATTATGCAGCACAGGTGGCAATTGTCAAGCAGATGACAGGCAGGAATCGTGCAGCTCAGCTGGCAATTGTCAAGCAGATGAGCAGACAGTGATCACGCAGCTCAGCAGGCCCTGATCACGTGACTGAGCATGCACTGTTCACGTGGCTGATCATACACTATCACGTGACTGATCATGCACTGATCACGTGGCTACCATGCACTGGTCACGTGATTGATCATGCACTGATCACGTAATTGTCATGCACTGATCACGTGGCTATCATGCACTGATCACGTGGCTGATCATGCACTGATCACGTGACTGATCATGCACTGATCACGTGGCTGATCATGCACTGATCACGTGGCTATCATGCACTGATCACGTGGCTGATCATGCAATGATCACGTAGCTACCATGTACTGATCACGTGACTGATCATGCACTGATCACGTAATGATCATGCACTGATCACGTGGCTGATCATGCACTGATCACGTGGCTGATCATGCACTGATCACGTGACTGATCATGCACTGATCACGTGGCTGATCATGCACTGATCACGTGACTGATCATGCACTGATCATGTCTGATCATGCACTGATCACGTGGCTATCATGCACTGCTCACGTGGCTGATCATGCGATGATCACGCAGCTACCATGTACTGGTCACATGACTGATCATGCACTGATCACGTGACTGATCATGCAGTGATCACGTGGCTATCAGGCACTACTCACGTGGCTGATCATGCAATGATCATGTAGCTACCATGTACAGGTCACGTGAATGATCATACACCCATCAGGTGACTGATCATGCACTGATCACGTGGCTATCATGCACTGATCACGTGACTGATCATGCACTGATCACGTCTATATCATGCACTGATCACATGACTGCCCATGCACTGATCACGTGGATGATCATACACTAATCATGTGACAGATCATGCACTGATCACGTGGCTGATCATGCACTGATACCGTGACTGTGCATGGACTGATCACATGACTATCATGTAGTGATCACGTGACTTAATGGCGCTGATCATGTGACTGATCATGCGCTGATCATGTTTTCTATCATACACTGATCATGTGCCTCTGGAGGAAATAAACAAAGAGCTGAGTAGGCACGAATCATAAGTCAGCAGTCAATAATCATGGTACTCAGCTGTGAGGAATCATGCTGCTCAGCTGGCAATAATCAAGCAGCTGAGCAGGCAGGAATTACGCAGCACAGCTGGCAATTGTCAAGCAGATGACAGGCAGGAATCGTGCAGCTCAGCTGGCAATTGTCAAGCAGATGAGCAGACAGTAATCACGCAGCTCAGCAGGCCCTAATCAGGTGACTGAGCATGCACTGTTCACGTGGCTGATCATACACTGATCAAGTGATTGATCATGCACTGATCACTTGGATATCATGCACTGATCACGTGGCTGATCATAAACTGTTCACGTGTCTGACCATGCACTGATCACGTGTCTGGTCATACACTGCTCACATACTGATCATGCACTGATCACGTGGCTATCATGCACTGATCACGTGGCTGATCACACACCTGTCACGTGACATATCATGCACTGATCACGCAGCACTCATGCACTGATCACGTGGCTGATCATACTCTGCTCACTCATCATGCACACATCACGTGGCTATCATGCACTGGTCACGTGGTTCGTCATGGAATAATCGCGTAGCTACCATATACTGGTCACGTAACTGATCATGCACAGATCACGTAAATGATTATGCACTGTTAACGTGACTGATCATGCACTGATCACGTGACTGATCATGCACTGATCACGTAATTGATCCTGCACTGATCACGTGGCTGATCATGCACTTATCCGTGGCTGATCACCACGTATCACGTGACTGATCATGTATAGATCACGTGACTACTCATGCAGTGATCACGTGGCTATCATGCACTGATCACGTGGATATCATGCACTGATCACGTGGCTGATCACACACGTATCACGTGACTGATCATGCACTGATCACGTGGCTATCATGCACTGATCACGTGGCTATCATGCACTGATATGATGCACTGGTCACGTGGCTTATCACACACGTATCACGTGACTGATCATGCACTGATCACGTGGCTGATCATGCACTGATCACGTGACTGAACATGCACTGATCACGTCACTGATCATGCACTGATCACGTGGCTGGTCATGCACTGATCACGTGACTGATCATGCACTGATCACGTGACTGATCATGTACTGATCACGTGACTGATCATGCACTGATCACGTTGATCATGCACTATTAACGTGGCTGATCATGCAATGATCAAGTGACTGACCATGCACTGATCACGTGACTGACCATCCACTGATCAGTTGGCTATCATGCACTGATTACTTGGCTGATCATACACTGATCACTTGACTGATCATGCACTGATCACTGGCTATCATGCACTGATTACCTGGCTATCGTGCACTGATCACGTGGTTGATCATACACTGATTACGAGACTGATCATGCACTGATCACGTCTATATCATGCACTGATCACATGACTGCCCATGCACTGATCACCCGGATGATCATACTGATCATGTGACTGATCATGCACTGATCACGTGGCTATCATGCACTGCTCACGTGGCTGTTCATGCAATGATCATGTAGCTACCATGTACTGGTCACGTAGGTGATCATGCACTGATCACGTAATTGATCATGCACTGATCAGTTGACTTATCATGCACTGTTCACGTGAGTGATCATGCACTGATCACGTGACTGATCATGCACTGATCACGTGGCTATCATGCACGGCTCATGTGGCTGATCATGCAATGATCACCTAACTACCATATACTGGTCACGTGACTGATCATGCACTGATCGTGTGGCTGATCATGAACTGATCACGTGGCTGATCATGCACTGATCACGTGACTGATTATGCACTGATCACGTGACTGATCATGCACTGATCACGTGGCTATCATGCACTGTTAACGTGGCTGATCATGCACTGATCACGTGCCTGGTCATGCACAGATTACATGGCTGATCATGCACTGAACACGTGACTCATCATGCACTGAGCACGTGGCTATCATGCACTACTCACGTGGCTGATCATGCAGTGATCATGTAGCTACCATGTACCGGTCAGGTGACTGATCATACACCCATTAGGTGACGGATCATACACTGATCACCTTCCTGGTCATGCACAGATCACGTGACAAATCATGAACTGATCACATAGCTATCATGAAATGATCACCTGGCTGATCATGCACTGATCACGTGGCTGATCATGCACTAATACCGTGACTGAGCATGGACTGATCACATGACTATCATGTAGTGATCACGTGACTTAATGGCGCTGATCATGTGACTGATCATGCGCTGATCATGTTTGCTATCATACACTGATCATGTGCCTCTGGAGGCAATAAACAAAGAGCTGAGTAGGCACGAATCAAACAGTCAGCAGGCACCAATCATGGAACTCAGCTGTGAGGAATCATGCTGCTCAGCTGGCAATAATCAAGCAGCTGAGCAGGCAGGAATTACGCAGCACAGCTGGCAATTGTCAAGCAGATGACAGGCAGGAATCGTGCAGCTCAGCTGGCAATTGTCAAGCAGATGAGCAGACAGTAATCACGCAGCTCAGCAGGCCCTGATCACGTGACTGAGCATGCACTGTTCACGTGGCTGATCATACACTGATCACGTGAATGATCATGCACTGATCACTTGGATATCATGCACTGATCACGTGGCTGATCAAACACTGTTCACGTGTCTGACCATGCACTGATCACTTGTCTGGTCATACACTGCTCACGTAACTGATCATGCACTGATCACGTGGCTATCATGCACTGATCACGTGGCATATCATGCACTGATCACGTGGCTGATCACACACCTGTCACGTGACTATCATGCACTGATCACTTGGCTGGTCATGCACTGATCACATGACTGATCATGCACTGTTCACGTGACTGATCATGTACTGATCACGTGACTGATCATGCACTGCTCACGTGGCTGATCATGCAATGATCACGCAGCTACCATGTACTGGTCACGTGACTGATCATGCACTGATCACGTAAATGATCATGCACTGTTCACGTGACTGATCATGCACTGATCATGTGACTGATCATGCACTGATCACGTGGCTATCATGCACTGCTCACGTGGCTGATCATGCAACGATCACGTAGCAACCATGTACTGGTCTCGTGACTGATCATGCACTGATCACGTAATTGATCCTGCACTGATCACGTGGCTCATCATGCACTGATCACGTGGCTATCATGCACTGATCACGTGGCTGATCATACTCTGCTCACGTAACTGATCATGTACACATCACGTGGCTATCATGCACTGCTCACGTGGCTCGTCATGGAATGATCACGTAGCTACCATATATTGGTCACGTGACTGATCATGCACATCACGTAAATGATCATGCACTGTTCACGTGACTGATCATGCACTGATCACGTGACTGATCATGCACTGATCACGTGGCTATCATGCTCTGATCACGTGGCTGATCATGCAAGGATCACGTAGCAACCATGTGCTGGTCACGTGGCTGATCATGCACTGATCACGTAATTGATCCTGCACTGATCACGTGGCTGATCACACTGTATCACGTGACTGATCAAGCAATGATCACGTGGCTCTCATGCACTGATTACGTGGCTATCATGCACTGATCACGTGAATGACATGCACTGATCACGTGGCTGATGACACACGTATCACATTACTGATCATGCACTGATCACGTGGCTATCATGCACTGATCACGTGGCTGATCACGCAATGATCACGTAGCTACCATGTACTTGTCACGTGACTGATCATGCACTGATCACGTAATTGATCCTGCACTGATCACATGGATCATCACGCACTGATCCGGTGGCTGATCACACGTATCACGTGACTGATCATGTACAGATCACGTGGATAATCATGAAGTGATCACGTGGCTATCCTGCACTGATCACGTGGCTATCATGCACTGATCACGTGGCTGATCACACACATATCACGTGACTGATCATGCACTGATCACGTGGCTATCATGCACTGATCACGTGGCTATCATGCACTGATCACGTAAATGATCATGCACTGATCAGTTGACTGATCATGCACTGATCACGTGACTGATCATGCACTGATCACGTCTGTATCATGCACTGATCACGTGACTGATCATGCACTGATCACGTAAATGATCATGCACTGATCATGTGACAGATCATGCACTGATCACGTGGCTGATCATGCACTGATACCGTGACTGTGCATGGACTGATCACATGACTATCATGTAGTGATCACGTGACTTAATGGCGCTGATCATGTGACTGATCATGCGCTGATCATGTTTTCTATCATACACTGATCATGTGCCTCTGGAGGCAATAAACAAAGAGCTGAGTAGGCACAAATCATAAGTCAGCAGTCAATAATCATGGAACTCACCTGTGAGTAATCATGCTGCTCAGCTGGCAATAATCAAGCAGCTGAGCAGGCAGGAATACAGCACAGCTGGCAATTGTCAAGCAGATGACAGGCAGGAATCGTGCAGCTCAGCTGGCAATTGTCAAGCAGATGAGCAGACAGTAATCACGCAGCTCATCAGGCCCTGATCACGTGACTGAGCATGCACTGATCACGTGGCTGATCATGCACTGATCACGTGATTGATCATGCACTGATCACGTGGCTATCATGCACTGATCACGTGACTGATCAAACACTGATCACGTGTCTGACCATGCACTGATCACTTGTCTGGTCATGCACTGATCACGTAACTGATCATGCACTGATCACGTAACTAGATCATGCACTGATCATGTGGCTGATCATGCACTGATCACGTGGCTGATCATGCACTGTTCACGTGACTGATCATGCACTGCTCACGTGACTGATCATGCACTGATCACGTAGCTATCATGCACTGATCGCGTGACTGATCATACACTGATCACGTGACTGATCATGCACTGATCACGGGCTATCATGCACTGATCTACACGTGTAACTGCACATGCACTGATCACGTGGCTGATCATGCACTGATCACGTGACTGATCATGCACTGATCACGTGACTGATCATGCACTGATCACATGGCTAATCATGCACTGCTCACGTGGCTGATCATGCACTGATCACGTAGCTACCATGTACTGGTCACGTGACTGATCATGCACTGATCACGTAACTGATCATGCACTGATCACGTGGCTGATCATGCACTGATCACGTGGCTGATCATGCACTGATCACGTGACTGATCATGCACTGATCACGTGACTGATCATGCACTGATCACGTGGCTATCATGCACTGATCACGTGGCTGATCATGCACTGATCACGTGCCTGATCATGCACTGATCACGTGGCTGATCATGCACTGATCACGTGACTGATCATGCACTGATCACGTGACTGATCAGGCACTGATCACGTGGCTATCATGCACTGCTCACGTGGCTGATCATGCAATGATCACGTGGCTACCATGTACTGGTCACGTGACTGATCATGCACTGATCACGTGACTGATCATGCACTGATCACGTGGCTATCATGCACCGCTCACGTGGCTGATCACGCAATGATCACGTAGCTACCATGTACTGGTCACGTGACTGATCATGCACTGATCACGTGACTGATCCTGCACTGATCACATGGCTCATTACGCACTGATCCGGTGGCTGATCACACACTGATCACGTGACTGATCATGTACAGATAACGTGAATAATCATGAAGTGATCACGTGGCTATCCTGCACTGATCACGTGGATATCATGCACTGATCACGTGGCTGATCACACACGTGATCACGTGACTGATCATGCACTGATCACGTGGCTATCATGCATTGATCACGTGGCTATCATGCACTGATCACGTGAATGATCATGCACTGTTCACGTTGACCTGATCATGTCACTGATCACGTGACTGATCATGCACTGATCACGTGGCTATCATGCACTGATCACGTGGCTGATATGCAATGATCACGTGGCTGACCATGCACTGGTCACGTGACTGATCATGCACTGATCACGTGACTGATCATGCACTGATCACGTGGCTGATCATGCACTGCTCACGTGGCTGATCATGCACTGATCACGCGGCTATCATGCACTGGTCACGTGACTGATCATGCACTGATCACATAATTGATCATGCACTGATCACGTGGCTTATCATGCATTGATCATGTGACTGATCATGCGCTGATCATGTTTGCTGTCACACACTGATCATGTGCCTCTGGAGGCAATGAACATAGAGCTGAGTAGGCACGAATCATAAGTCAGCAGGCAATAATCATGGAACTCACCTCTGAGAAATCATGCTGCTCAGCTGGCAATAATCAAGCAGCTGACCAGGCAGGAATTACGCAGCACAGGTGGCAATTGTCAAGGAGATGACAGGCAGGAATCGTGCAGCTCAGCTGGCAATTGTCAAGCAGATGAGCAGACAGTAATCACGCAGCTCAGCAGGCCCTGATCACGTGACTGAGCATGCACTGTTCATGTGGCTGATCACACACCTGATCACGTGACTGATCATGCACTGATCACGTGGCTATCATGCACTGATCACGTGGCTGATCATGCACTGATCACGTAGCTGATCATGCACTGCTCACGTGACTGATCATGCACTGATCACGTGACTGATCATGCACTGATCACGTGGCTGATCATGCACTGATCACGTGACTGATCATGCACTGATCACGTGACTGATCATGCACTGATCACGTGACTGATCATGCACTGATCACGTGGCTGATCATGCACTGATCACGTGGATGATCATGCACTGATCACGTGGCTGATCATGCACTGATCACGTGACTGATCATGCACTGATCACGTGACTGATCATGCAGTGATCACGTGGCTATCGTGCACTGCTCACGTGGCTGATCATGCAATGATCACGTAGCTACCATGTACCGGTCACGTGACTGATCATGCACTGATCACGTGACTGATCATGCACTGATCACGTGGCTGATCATGCACTGATCACGTGACTGATCATGCACTGATCACGTCTATATCATGCACTGATCACGTGACTGATCATGCACTGATCACGTGGCTGATCATGCACTGATCACGTGGCTGATCATGCACTGATCACGTGGCTGATCATGCACTGATACCGTGACTGAGCATGCACTGATCACATGACTATCATGCACTGATCACGTGACTTAATGGCGCTGATCACGTGACTGATCATGCGCTGATCACGTTTGCTATCATACACTGATCATGTGCCTCTGGAGGCAATGAACACAGAGCTGAGTAGGCACGAATCATGCAGTGAGCAGGCAATAATCATGGAACTCAGCTGTGAGGAATCATGCTGATCAGCTGGCAATAATCAAGCAGCTGAGCAGGCAGGAATTACGCAGCACAGCTGGCAATTGTCAAGCAGATGACAGGCAGGAATCGTGCAGCTCAGCTGGCAATTGTCAAGCAGATGAGCAGGCAGTAATCACGCGGCTCAGCAGGCACTGATCACGTAAATGATCATGCACTGTTCAGGTGGCTGATCATGCACTGATCACGTGACTGATCATGCACTGATCACGTGGCTATCATGCACTGATCACGTGGCTGATCATGCACTGATCACGTGGCTGACCATGCACTGGTCACGTGACTGATCATACACAGCTCACGTAACTGATCATGCACTGATCACGTGGCTATCATGCACTGATCACGTGGCTGATCATGCACTGATCACGCAGCTATCATGCACTGCTCACGTGGCTGATCATGCACTGATCACATAACTGATCATGCACTGATCACGTGGCTTATCATGCATTGATCACGTGACTGATCATGTGCTGATCACGTTTGGTGTCATACACTGATCACGTGCCTCTGGAGGCAATGAACATAGAGCTGAGTAGGCAGGAATCAGTCAGCAGGCTATAATCATGGAACTCACCTCTGAGAAATCATGCTGCTCAGCTGGCAATAATCAAGTAGATGAGAAGGCAGGAATTATGCAGCACAGGTGGCAATTGTCAAGGAGATGACAGGCAGGAATCGTGCAGCTCAGCTGGAAATTGTCAAGCAGATGAGCAGACAGTAATCACACAGCTCAGCAGGCCCTGATCACGTGACTGAGCATGCACTGTTCACATGGCTGATCACGCACCTATCACGTGACTGATCATGCACTGATCACGTGACTGATCATGCACTGATCATGTAGCTGATCTTGCACTGATCACGTGGCTGATCATGCACTGATCACGGGACTGATCGTGCACTGATCATGGCGCTATCATGCAATGATCACGTGGCTCCACATGCACTGATCACGTGGATGATCATGCACTGATCACGTGACTGATCATGCACTGATCACGTGACTGATCATGCACTGATCACGTGATTGATCATACAGTGATCACGTGGCTATCGTGCACTACTCACGTGGCTGATCATGCAATGATCACGTAGCTATCATGTACTGGTCACGTGACTGATCATACACCGATCACGTGACAGATCATGCACTGATCACGTGGCTATCATGCACTGATCACGAGACTGATCATGCACTGATCACGTCTATATCATGCACTGATCACATGAATGCCCATGCACTGATCACGTGGATGATCATACACTAATCATGTGACAGATCATGCACTGTTCACGTGGCTGATCATGCACTGATACCGTGACTGTGCATGGACTGATCACGTGACTATCATGTAGTGATCACGTGACTTAATGGCGCTGATCATGTGACTGATCATGCGCTGATCATGTTTTCTATCATACACTGATCATGTGCCTCTGGAGGCAATAAACAAAGAGCTGAGTAGGCACGAATCATAAGTCAGCAGTCAATAATCATGGAACTCAGCTGTGAGGAATCATGCTGCTCAGCTGGCAATAATCAAGCAGCTGAGCAGGCAGGAATTACGCAGCACAGCTGGCACTTGTCAAGCAGATGACAGGCAGGAATCGTGCAGCTCAGCTGGCAATTGTCAAGCAGATGAGCAGACAGTAATCACGCAGCTCAGCAGGCCCTGATCACGTGACTGAGCATGCACTGTTCACGTGGCTGATCATGCACTGATCACGTGATTGATCATGCACTGATCACTTGGATATCATGCACTGATCACGTGGCTGATCATACACTGTTCACGTGTCTGACCATGCACTGATCACGTGGCTGATCATACACTGCTCACGTAACTGATCATGCACTGATCACGTGGCTATCATGCACTGCTCACGTGGCTGATCATGCAATGATCACGCAGCTACCATGTACTGGTCACATGACTGATCATGCACTGATCACATAATTGATCATGCACTGATCACCTGGCTTATCATGCATTGATCATGTGACTGATCATGTGCTGATCATGTTTGGTGTCACACACTGATCATGTGCCTCTGGAGGCAATGAACATAGAGCTGAGTAGGCAGGAATCAGTCAGCAGGCTATAATCATGGAACTCACCTCTGAGAAATCATGCTGCTCAGCTGGCAATAATCAAGTAGATGATCAGGCAGGAATTATGCAGCACAGGTGGCAATTGTCAAGGAGATGACAGGCAGGAATCGTGCAGCTCAGCTGGAAATTGTCAACCAGATGAGCAGACAGTAATCACACAGCTCAGCAGGCCCTGATCACGTGACTGAGCATGCACTGTTCACATGGCTGATCACACACCTATCACGTGACTGATCATGCACTGATCACGTGACTGATCATGCACTGATCACGTAGCTATCTTGCACTGATCACTTGGCTGATCATACACTCATCACGGGACTGATCGTGCACTGATCACGGTGCTATCATGCATTGACTACATGACTCCACATGCACTGATCACGTGGATGATCATGCACTGATCACGTGACTGATCATGCACTGATCACGTGACTGATCATGCACTGATCACATGGCTAATCATGCACTGCTCATGTGGCTGATCTGGCAATGATCACGTAGCTACCAAGTACTGGTCACGTGACTGATCATGCACTGATCACGTAATTGATCATGCACTGATCATGTGGCTGATCATGCACTGATCACGTGGCTGATCATACACTGATCACGTGACTGATCATGCACTGATCACGTGACTGAACATGCACTGATCACGTGGCTATCATGCACTGATCACTTGGCTGGACATACACTGATCACGTGCCTGGTCATGCACTGATCACGTGGCTGATCATGCAGTGATCACGTGACTGATCATGCACTGATCTCGTGTCTGATCAGGCACTGATCACGTGGCTATCATGCACTGCTCTTGTGGCTGATCATGCAATGATCACGCAGCTACCATGTACTGGTCACATGACTGATCATGCACTGATCACGTGACTGATCATGCACTGATCACGTGGCTATCGCGCACTACTCACGTGGCTGATCACGCAATGATCACGTAGCTACCATGTACTGGTCACGTGACTGATCATGCACTGATCACGTAATTGATCCTGCACTGATCACATGGCTCATCACGGACTGATCCGGTGGCTGATCACACACGTATCACGTGACTGATCATGTACAGATAACGTGAATAATCATGAAGTGATCACGTGGCTATCCTGCACTGATCACGTGGATATCATGCACTGATCACGTGGCTGATCACACACGTATCACGTGACTGATCATGCACTGATGACGTGGCTATCATGCATTGATCACGTGGCTATCATGCACTGATCACGTAAATGATCATGCACTGTTCAGTTGCCTGATCATGTCCTGATCACGTGACTGATCATGCACTGATCACGTGGCTATCATGCTCTGATCACGTGGCTGATCATGCAATGACCACGTAGCTACCATGCACTGGTCACGTGACTGATCATGCACAGATCACGTGACTGATCATGCACTGATCACGTGGCTATCATGCACTGCTCACGTGGCTGATCATGCAATGATCACGCAGCTACCATGTACTGGTCACATGACTGATCATGCACTGATCACATAATTGATCATGCACTGATCACCTGGCTTATCATGCATTGATCATGTGACTGATCATGTGCTGATCATGTTTGGTGTCACACACTGATCATGTGCCTCTGGAGGCAATGAACATAGAGCTGAGTAGGCAGGAATCAGTCAGCAGGCTATAATCATGGAACTCACCTCTGAGAAATCATGCTGCTCAGCTGGCAATAATCAAGTAGATGAGCAGGCAGGAATTATGCAGCACAGGTGGCAATTGTCAAGGAGATGACAGGCAGGAATCGTGCAGCTCAGCTGGAAATTGTCAAGCAGATGAGCAGACAGTAATCACACAGCTCAGCAGGCCCTGATCACGTGACTGAGCATGCACTGTTCACATGGCTGATCACACACCTATCACGTGACTGATCATGCACTGATCATGTGACTGATCATGCACTGATCATGTAGCTATCTTGCACTGTTCACTTGGCTGATCATACACTCATCACGGTACTGATCGTGCACTGATCATGGCGCTATCATGCATTGACTACATGACTCCACATGCACTGATCACGTGGATGATCATGCACTGGTCACGTGACTGATCATGCACTGATCACGTGACTGATCATGCACTGATCACATGGCTAATCATTCACTGATCACGTGGCTATCATGCACTGCTCACGTGGCTGATCTGGCAATGATCACGTAGCTACCAAGAACTGGTCACGTGACTGATCATGCACTGATCACGTAATTGATCATGCACTGATCATGTGGCTGATCATGCACTGATCACGTGGCTGATCATGCACTGATCACGTGACTGAACATGCACTGATCTCGTGGCTATCATGCCCTGATCACTTGGCTGGACATACACTGATCACGTGCCTGGTCATGCACTGATCACGTGGCTGATCATGCACTGATCACGTGGCTGATCATGCAATGATCATGTAGCTACTATGTACAGGTCACGTGAATGATCATACACCCATCAGGTGACAGATCATGCACTGATCACGTGGCTGATCATGCACTGATCACGTGACTGATCATGCACTGATCTCGTGTCTGATCATGCACTGATCACGTGGCTATCATGCACTGCTCACGTGGCTGATCATGCGATGATCACGCTGCTACCATGTACTGGTCACATGACTGATCATGCACTGATCACGTGACTGATCATGCAGTGATCACGTGGCTATCGTGCACTACTCACGTGGCTGATCATGAAATGATCACGTAGCTACCATGTACAGGTCACGTGAATGATCATGCACCCATCAGGTGACAGATCATGCACTGATCACGTGGCTATCATGCACTGATCACGAGACTGATCATGCACTGATCACGTCTAATCATGCACTGATCACGTGACTGCCCATGCACTGATCACGTGGATGATCATGCACTAATCATGTGACAGATCATGCACTGATCACGTGCCTGATCATGCACTGATCACGTGGCTATCATGCACTGATCACGTGGCTATCATGCACTGATCACCTGGCTATCATGCACTGATCACGTGGTATCATGCACTGATACCGTGAATGAGCATGGACTGATCACGTGACTATCATGCAGTGATCACGTGACTTAATGGCGCTGATCATGTGACTGATCATGCGCTGATCATGTTTGCTATCATACACTGTTCATGTGCCTCTGGAGGCAATAAACAAAGAGCTGAGTAGGCACGAATCATAAGTCAGCAGTCAATAATCATGGAACTCAGCTGTGAGGAATCATGCTGCTCAGCTGGCAATAATCAAGTGGCTGAGCAGGCAGGAATTACGCAGCACAGCTGGCAATTGTCAAGCAGATGACAGGCAGGAATCGTGCAGCTCAGCTGGCAATTGTCAAGCAGATGAGCAGACAGTAATCACGCAGCTCAGCAGGCCCTGATCACGTGACTGAGCATGCACTGTTCACGTGGCTGATCATACACCGATCACGTGACTGATCATGCACTGATCACTTGGATATCATGCACTGATCACGTGGCTGATCATGCACTGTTCACGTGTCTGACCATGCACTGATCACGTGGCTATCATGCACTGATCACGTAATGATCATGCACTGATCACGTGGCTATCATGCACTGATCACGTGGCTGATCATGCACTGATCACGTAGCTGACCATGCACTGATCACGTGACGATCATGCACTGATCACGTGACTATCATGCACTGATCACGTGGCTGATCATGCACTGATCACGTGGCTGATCACGCACCTGATCACGTGACATATCATGCACTGATCACGTGGCAGTCATGCACTGATCACGTGGCTGATCATGCACTGATCACGTAACTGATCATGCACAGATCACGTGGCTATCATGCACTGCTCACGTGGCTCGTCATGCAATGATCACGTAGCTACCATGTACTGGTCACGTGACTGATCATGCACTGATCACGTAACTGATCATGCACTGTTCACGTGACTGATCATGCACTGATCACGTGACTGATCATGCACTGATCACGTGGCTATCATGCACTGATCACGTGGCTGATCATGCAATGATCACGTAGCTACCATGTACTGGTCACGTGACTGATCATGCACTGATCACGTGATTGATCCTGCACTGATCACGTGGCTGATCACGCACTGATCACGTGGCTGATCATGCACGGATCACGTGACTGATCATGCACTGATCACGTGGCTGTCATGCAGTGATCACGTGGCTATCATGCACTGATCACGTGGCTGATCATGCACTGATCACGTGGCTGATCACGCACGTATCACGTGACTGATCATGCACTGATCACGTGGCTATCATGCACTGATCACGTGGCTATCGCACTGATATCATGCACTGATCACGTGGCTATCATGCACTGATCACGTGACTGATCATGCACTGATCACGTGGCTGATCATGCACTGATCACGTGACTGATCATGCACTGATCACGTGGCTGATCATGCACTGATCACGTGGCTGATCATGCACTGATCACGTGGCTGATCATGCACTGATCACGTGACTGATCATGCACTGATCACGTGACTGATCATGCACTGATCACGTGGCTGATCATGCACTGATCACGTGGCTGATCATGCACTGATCACGTGGCTGATCATGCACTGATCACGTGACTGATCATGCACTGATCACGTGGCTGATCATGCACTGATCACGTGGCTGATCATACACTGATCACGTGACTGATCATGCACTGATCATGTGGCTGATCATGCACTGATCACGTGGCTGATCATGCACTGCTCACGTGGCTGATCATGCACTGATCACGTGACTGATCATGCACTGATCACGTGGCTATCATGCACTGATCACGTGACTGATCATGCACTGATCACGTGGCTGATCATGCACTGATCACGTGACTGATCATGCACTGATCATGGCTATGCACTGATCACGTGGCTGATCATGCACTGATCACGTGGCTATCATGTACTGGTCACGCGTGGCTGATCATGCACTGATCACGTGCCTGATCATGCACTGATCACGTGGCTGATCATGCACTGATCACGTGACTGATCATGCACTGATCACGTGACTGATCATGCACTGATCACGTGGCTATCATGCACTGATCACGTGGCTGATCATGCAATGATCACGTAGCTACCATGTACTGGTCACGTGACTGATCATGCACTGATCACGTGACTGATCATGCACTGATCACGTGGCTGATCATGCACTGATCACGTGACTGATCATGCACTGATCACGTGACTGATCATGCACTGATCACGTGGCTATCATGCACTGATCACGTGGCTGGTCATGCACTGATCACGTGACTGGTCATGCACAGATCACGTGACTGATCATGCACTGATCACGTGACTGATCATGCACTGATCACGTGGCTATCATGCACTGATCACGTGGCTGATCATGCAATGATCATGTAGCTACCATGTACTGGTCACGTGAATGATCATGCACTGATCAGGTGACTGATCATGCACTGATCACGTGGCTGATCATGCACTGATCACGTGACTGATCATGAACTGATCACATAGCTGATCATGAACTGATCACGTGGCTGATCATGCACTGATCACGTGGCTGATCATGCACTGATACCGTGACTGATCATGCACTGATCACGTGACTGATCATGTAGTGATCACGTGACTTAATGGCGCTGATCATGTGACTGATCATGCGCTGATCATGTTTGCTATCATACACTGATCATGTGCCTCTGGAGGCAATAAACAAAGAGCTGAGTAGGCACGAATCAGTCAGCAGGCAATAATCATGGAACTCAGCTGTGAGGAATCATGCTGCTCAGCTGGCAATAATCAAGCAGATGAGCAGGCAGGAATTACGCAGCACAGCTGGCAATTGTCAAGCAGATGACAGGCAGGAATCGTGCAGCTCAGCTGGCAATTGTCAAGCAGATGAGCAGACAGTAATCACGCAGCTCAGCAGGCCCAGATCACGTGACTGAGCATGCACTGTTCACGTGGATCATACACTGATCACGTGTGATCATGCACTGATCACGGATACCATGATCACTGGCTGTCATGCACATCACTTGCTGATCACACACTCTCAATTGTCACGCAGCTCACTGATCACGTGGCTATCATGCACTGCTCACGTGGCTGATCATGCACTGATCACGTGGCTATCATGCACTGATCACGTGGTGATCATGCACTGATCACGCGATCACTGCACGCTGGCAACGTCACAGTGACGGCGCTATCATGCACTCATGATTGTCACCGTGATCATACACTGATCACGTGGCTGATCATGCACTGATCACGTGGCTGATCATGCACTGATCACGTGGCTGATCATACACTGATCACGTGACTGATCATGCACTGATCACGTGGCTGATCATGCACTGATCACGTGGCTGATCATGCACTGATCACGTGGCTGATCATGCACTGATCACGTGGCTGATCATGCACTGATCACGTGACTGATCATGCACTGATCACGTGGCTGATCATGCACTGATCACGTGGCTGATCATGCACTGATCACGTGGCTGATCATGCACTGATCACGTGGCTATCATGCACTGCTCACGTGGCTGATCATGCACTGATCACGTGGCTATCATGCACTGGTCACGTGACTGATCATGCACTGATCACGTGACTGATCATGCACTGATCACGTGGCTGATCATGCACTGATCACGTGGCTGATCATGCACTGATCACGTGGCTGATCATGCACTGATCACGTGGCTGATCATGCACTGATCACGTGGCTGATCATGCACTGATCACGTGACTGATCATGCACTGATCACGTGGCTGATCATGCACTGATCACGTGACTGATCATGCACTGATCACGTGACTGATCATGCACTGATCACGTGGCTGATCATGCACTGATCACGTGGCTGATCATGCACTGATCACCGTGACTGATCATGCACTGATCACGTGACTGATCATGCACTGATCACGTGGCTGATCATGCACTGATCACGTGGCTGGTCATGCACTGATCACGTGACTGATCATGCACTGTTCACGTGACTGATCATGCACTGATCACGTGGCTGATCATGCACTGATCACGTAACTGATCATGCACTGATCACGTGGCTGATCATGCAATGATCACGTGACTGACCATGCACTGATCACGTGACTGATCATCCACTGATCAGTTGGCTATCATGCACTTATTACTTGGCTGATCATACACTGATCACGTGACTGATAATGCACTGATCATCTGGCTATCGTGCACTCATTACCTGGCTATCGTGCACTGATCACGTGGTTGATCATACACTGATCACGAGACTGATCATGCACTGATCACGTCTATATCATGCACTGATCACATGACTGCCCATGCACTGATCACCCGGATGATCATACACTGATCATGCGACAGATCATGCACTGATCACGTGGCTATCATGCACTGCTCACGCGGCTGTTCATGCAATGATCACGTGGCTACCATGTACTGGTCACGTGAGTGATCATGCACTGATCACGTAATTGATCATGCACTGATCAGGTGACTTATCATGCACTGTTAACGTGAGTGATCATGCACTGATCACGTGACTGATCATGCACTGATCTCGTGGCTATCATGCACGGCTCATGTGGCTGATCATGCAATGATCACCTAGCTACCATATACTGGTCACGTGACTGATCATGCACTGATCACGTGGCTGATCATGCACTGATCACGTGGCTGATCATGCACTGATCACGTGACTGATCATGCACTGATCACGTGACTGATCATGCACTGATCACGTGGCTATCATGCACTGATCACTTGGCTGGTCATACACTGATCACGTGCCTGGTCATGCACAGATTACATGACTGATCATGCACTGAACACGTGACTGATCATGCACTGATCACGTGGCTATCATGCACTACTCACGTGGCAGATCATGCAATGATCACGTAGCTACCATGTACCGGTCAGGTGACTGATCATACACCCATCAGGTGACGGATCATGCACTGATCACCTGCCTGGTCATGCACAGATCACGTGACAAATCATGAACTGATCACATAGCTCTCATGAACTGATCACCTGGCTGATCATGCACTGATCACGTGGCTGATCATGCACTGATACCGTGACTGAGCATGGACTGATCACATGACTATCATGTAGTGATCACGTGACTTAATGGCGCTGATCATGTGACTGATCATGCGCTGATCATGTTTGCTATCATACACTGATCATGTGCCTCTGTAGGCAATAAACAAAGAGCTGAGTAGGCACGAATCAAACAGTCAGCAGGCAATAATCATGGAACTCAGGTGTGAGGAATCATGCTGCTCAGCTGGCAATAATCAAGCAGCTGAGCAGGCAGGAATTACGCAGCACAGGTGGCAATTGTCAAGCAGATGACAGGCAGGAATCGTGCAGCTCAGCTGGCAATTGTCAAGCAGATGAGCAGACAGTAATCACGCAGCTCAGCAGGCCCTGATCACGTGACTGAGCATGCACTGTTCACGTGGCTGATCATACACTGATCACGTGGTGTCATGCACTGATCACATCACACTGCTCTGGCTTTCGCAGATCACGGGCTGATCATACAGATCACGACACTGTCACGCATGATCATGCACTGATCACGTGGCTATCATGCACTGATCACGTGACTGATCATGCACTGATCACGTGGCTGATCATGCACTGCTCACGTGGCTGATCATGCACTGATCACGTGGCTATCATGCACTGATCACGTGGCTGATCATGCACTGGTCACGTGACTGATCATGCACTGATCACGTGGCTGATCATGCACTGCTCACGTGGCTATCATGCACTGATCACGTGGCTGATCATGCACTGCATCACGTGACTGATCATGCACTGATCACGTGGCTATCATGCACTGATCACGTGGCTGATCATGCACTGATCACGTGGCTGATCATGCACTGATCACGTGACTGATCATGCACTGATCACGTGACTGATCATGCACTGATCACGTGGCTGATCATGCACTGATCACGTGGCTGATCATGCACTTCACGACATCATGCACTGATCACGTGGCTGATCATGCACTGATCACGTGACTGATCATGCACTGATCACGTGGCTATCATGCACTGATCACGTGGCTGATCATGCACTGATCACGTGACTGATCATGCACTGATCACGTGGCTGATCATGCACTGATCACGTGACTGATCATGCACTGATCACGTGGCTGATCATGCACTGATCACGTGGCTGATCATGCACTGATCACGTGGCTGATCATGCACTGATCACGTGACTGACCATGCACTGATCACGTGACTGATCATGCACTGATCACGTGGCTGATCATGCACTGATTACGTGGCTGATCATGCACTGATCACGTGACTGATCATGCACTGATCACGTGGCTATCGTGCACTGATTACGTGGCTATCGTGCACTGATCACGTGGCTATCATACACTGATCACGTGACTGATCATGCACTGATCACGCTAATCATGCACTGATCACGTGACTGCCCATGCACTGATCACGGATGATCATGCACTGATCACGCGACTATCATGCACTGATCACGTGGCTGATCATGCACTGCTCAGTGGCTGATCATGCACTGATCACGTAGCTACCATGTACTGGTCACGTGACTGATCATGCACTGATCACGTAATTGATCATGCACTGATCCACGTGGTATCATGCACTGTTAACGTGGCTGATCATGCACTGATCACGTGACTGATCATGCACTGATCACGTGGCTATCATGCACGCTCACGTGGCTGATCATGCAATGATCACGTGGCTACCATGCACTGATCACGTGACTGATCATGCACTGATCACGTGGCTGATCATGCACTGATCACGTGGCTGATCATGCACTGATCACGTGACTGATCATGCACTGATCACGTGACTGATCATGCACTGATCACGTGGCTATCATGCACTGATCACGTGGCTGGTCATGCACTGATCACGTGCCTGGTCATGCACTGATCACGTGACTGATCATGCACTGAACGTGACTGATCATGCACTGATCACGTGGCTATCATGCACTACTCACGCGGCTGTTCATGCAATGATCACGTAGCTACCATGTACCGGTCAGGTGACTGATCATACACCCATCAGGTGACGGATCATGCACTGATCACGTGGCTGATCATGCACGATCACGTGGACAAATCATGCACTGATCACGTGGCTATCATGCACTGATCACGTGGCTGATCATGCACTGATCACGTGGCTGATCATGCACTGATACCGTGACTGAGCATGGACTGATCACATGACTATCATGTAGTGATCACGTGACTTAATGGCACTGATCATGTGACTGATCATGCACTGATCATGTTTGCTATCATACACTGATCATGTGCCTCTGGAGGCAATAAACAAAGAGCTGAGTAGGCACGAATCAAACAGTCAGCAGGCAATAATCACCGGAACTCAGCTGTGAGGAATCATGCTGCTCAGCTGGCAACAATCAAGCAGCTGAGCAGGCAGGAATTACGCAGCACAGCTGATCAGTTGTCAAGCAGATGACAGGCAGGAATCGTGCAGCTCAGCTGGCAATTGTCAAGCACGATGAGCAGA